>NW_028055888.1:0-399 GCF_054177405.1 Leptonychotes weddellii
TTGGTGAGTGCAACGTACGTGGAGATGACCCTGAGTTTCTTTGTTCTTTGCCCACCAATGAACTTTTCTTTTCCTTCACTTATGGGAAAATGCCTTAGAAACAGCCATTGCCAGAAACTGCAGAGCAGGGGCGCCTGGGTGGCTCAGTTGGTTAAGCGACTGCCTTCGGCTCAGGTCATGATCCTGGAGTCCCAGGATCAAGTCCCGCATCGGGCTCCCTGCTCGGCAGGGAGTCTGCTTCTCCCTCTGACCCTCCCCCCCTCTCATGTGCTCTCTGTCTCTCTCATTCTCTCTGTCTCAAATAAATAAATAAAATCTTTAAAAAAAAAAAAACTGCAGAGCATCTAAAACCACAAATTCATATATCCTATCAAACCGCTATTATCCATCTATCCATGT
>NW_028055889.1:0-399 GCF_054177405.1 Leptonychotes weddellii
TTGATGAAAGAATATATTGAGCTTGAGACCAAAGAGATATGTGATACGCTACAAATAAGCCGCAGTAATTATTATGTATTAATGCACCGAGCAAGGCTCGGTCTACAAACTTGCTTGTCTATTAAATGGTTTGATAATGAGTTAGATTAGAGACTTGCGAAACAAACACAGATCACCCACTGATTTAAGGCTGTATAAACTATGAAAAACTGTAAACGTATCACCCAAATTGCCAGCGATGGACAAGAACGTCCATTACGAGTGGCAGAAAAAGTACAACTTCATTCACATCTGCTGTTTTGTCCAGGTTGCCGTGCTTTTTATGACAACAGCCAAACCTTAAGCAATATTATGAAGGACTTTAAAACTAAAGATATTAAATCAGACGAGATAAAGTCT
>NW_028055890.1:0-399 GCF_054177405.1 Leptonychotes weddellii
TAAACAACATTGAAACCATATGTACTTAATGCAGATACAATTATGAATTTTCTACCTGATAAATTCTTTTAGGCTTCTTTTTTTTTTTTTTTAAAGATTTTATTTATTTATTTGAGACAGAGAGAATGAGAGAGAGCACATGAGAGGGGGGAGGGTCAGAGGGAGAAGCAGGCTCCCTGCCGAGCAGGGAGCCCGATGCAGGACTCGATCCAGGGACTCCAGGATCATGACCTGAGCCGAAGGCAGTCGCTTAACCAACTGAGCCACCCAGGTGCCCTTAGGCTTCTTTTTTGTTGTTTTTCACATTTAAATACTGATAAAGTGATTATTAATTTTTAACACAAAGTATATGCAAATATATGGGCACATATGTTCAAGTGTTCTACTTCATGTTCCTCG
>NW_028055891.1:0-399 GCF_054177405.1 Leptonychotes weddellii
AAGCTGCTGTCGGCCGAGCGCGCCGTCACCGGCTACACGGACCCCTACACCGGGGAGCAGATCTCCCTCTTCCAGGCCATGAAGAAGGACCTCATCGTCCGCGACCACGGCATCCGCCTGCTGGAGGCCCAGATCGCCACGGGCGGCATCATCGACCCCGTGCACAGCCACCGGCTGCCCGTGGACGTGGCCTACCGGCATGGCTACTTCGACGAGGAGATGAACAAGATCCTGACGGACCCGAGCGACGACACCAAGGGCTTCTTCGACCCCAACACGCACGAGAACCTCACGTACCTGCAGCTGCTGGAGCGCTGTGTGGAGGACCCCGAGACGGGGCTCTACCTGTTACAAATTGTGAAGAAAGGAGAAACCTACATTTATATTGATGAAGCCTCA
>NW_028055892.1:0-399 GCF_054177405.1 Leptonychotes weddellii
TTTTTATTGATTTTAAGAGGGGTTCTCTGTGCTTCCTGGATTTTGATGCCTGTTTCCTTCCCCAAATTAGGGAAGTTCTCTGGTATAATTGGCTGCAATGTACCTTCTGCCTCTCTCTCTCTTTCTTCTTCTTCTGGGATCCCAATTATTCTAATGTTGTTTCGTCTTATGGTATCACTTATCTCTTGAATTCTGCCCTCGTGATCCAGTAGTTTTTTATCTCTATTTTCCTCAGCTTCTTTATTTTCCATCATTTGGTCTTCTATATCATTAATTTTCTCTTCTGCCTCATTTATCCTAGCAGTTAGCGCCCCATTTTTTATTGCACCTCCTTAATAGCCTTTTGATTTTGACTTGGTTAAATTTTAGTTCTTTTTTTCTCCTGAAAGGCTTTTTCTA
>NW_028055893.1:0-8692 GCF_054177405.1 Leptonychotes weddellii
TGTGTTCAAAAGAACATGTATTACTCGCCTAACACAGGACAACAAGGTACTATGGAAAGTCAATCTCAGATGAGTCTCTATAATGCTGGTTAGAGCCTCCTACGTTTAGTAAAGCATGAGGTCAGGGTTCTTAAACCTGCTTATTTTATTCGGGAGGAAAGAAAAACGCATCATCTTGTCAGTCAGGATGATTTTCAACTCCCTCTCAGATAAGGTGAGCGGGTCGCACGATAACACAATTATCTTGTTCTTGAATCTGCAAGGTTTCCTTTTTAAAATTGACTTCTGGGTTGCACTGCCCCCAAGCTGTCGATGACTTCAGGCCTTTCCATAAATACTATCTTCCTGGACTGTGATGAGACAGCACAAAATCTTAAGTAGAGTTGGAACCATTGATCTTACCCCAAGTCAGGTAGTTAGGAAGGACATCGTCATGTGCCCTCCACCCCCCACAAGATGGACAGGGGAGGTGAAGCTGGTCAGCACTCAGGCCACCAATGGGACAGGCTCCCGGGACAGCAAACTCAGTGCTGCTAGAGGGGAGAAGGGGAAGAAGGAAGTCTACCTCGCAAAACCGACAGGGGGACGAAATGAAGGATTTTTCTATTTCATCACATTTAGGATCTGATTATAGTAACAGCTGAATGTTTGTCAAGCATTCCATATGCCAAGCTCTGTGCTCAGTGCCGCACAAATGCAACATGTGATAAATACACACAATTCATGATGCCATCAAAAAGTACAACCAAGGTTGTAAACCTTGGTTTCTGTCTCCTACATTCCTTTAATGTTTAATTGGTGGGGGTGCTCCCTCTGCCCTGTCCCAGGGCCTCAATCTTAGGACACAGACAGTCTCAGGATCACAGTTTCAAAACAATAATTAAAATCAACCTGGCTGAATGGTAGGACCCTGGGATCATGATCTGAGCTGAAGGCAGACGCTTAACCGACTGAGCCACCCAGATGCCCCTGCATCTCTTCTAAAGACTCATGTCCTCTGCAGCCCCGAGAAATCCAGGGGCAAGGCTATCATGTACTGCTACTGAAATCCAGCCCACTCCGATCTCCAAGCTGAGGACCCACAGGGCAGGTTTATTAATTATGCTTTTATTTTCTGTATTTTACGACGCTTTGGCATCTGGGGTCCTTACTGATCCTGCAGAGACTGCCCTTCCCAGGGCTGGCTGAGTCTGGTCATAGTAAACAACTTGCCTGAGAGCATGCCTTCTACACACAAACCAACCATAGTCCACACCCCCAGTGACCTCCTTTATCCAACTGTCACACATAAGCCAATATTCCTCCCTCCCTAAGTTCCCTGAAGGTCAGGTATTAGACAGCTAGATGGTCCCTACAGCCCAGAGCCGGGCTGAAATCATTCAAACTATGCAGTCCTAAACTTGTTCAAGCTTGTCTCCCTGCCTTGCCCATTCCTGATGCAGAACCAAAATAAAGGCTCTAGGCCTTATTTTCCCCCTCCCTCCTTCCGCTTCCTCAGGGACCCTGGTGCTTGCTCCCGTGGCCCTGCATGGTGTGGCATCGGCCTTGTGCTTGTGAACTGTGAATAATGAACCCTTCTTTCAAAAGCAGTGTCTCCACGTCTGTAACTTCAGCATACCTGATTGAAGCCAAGTCCAGGTACATTTCAGAGGGGCTGGGCCATCCCCCCTCCCCACGCCCCCCAACCCCAGGCAGGGCACCATGCAGGTTCTTGCTGCAAGCAACCACTTCTCTCTGAGCCCCAGGCCCTGCCTTCCAGGCCACCTCTCCTTGTTCTCCTCCAGCTTCCTTGAGCACCCGGGATGTGAGCCCAGCCCTCTTTCTGTTCATCTCCAGTGCTTCCCCAGGGCCGTGGGTCTTCAATTTAGCTGCACGTTGGAATCACTTGGAGAGTTTTAAAAACTACTGATGCCCACTGTCTCCTCCACTTAGAAATTTGGGGTTCTCTGGCCTGGGAGCGTGGCTTGGGTGCCAGGTTGTTCACGTTCCCCAGGTGGCTCCAGGGGCAGTGAGAGCCTAGGGCCTCCCCTCCACCTACAGTGGATGGTGGTGCAGGGCCCAGAACCGAGCTGCCAGGAGTGTTGTTGGCTTTGGGACCACAGCTGGGTCTCCCCAAGACGTGCCCTTGGAGGGTGCCTTTTTCCACCAAGGCTGCCCACCCCTCCCCAGGAGCAACCTGCATCTAGGGGCTGGCTGACGTGGGGGTACAATGGCCTGCCTCTCCTCCTCTGTGTGAAAATGGGACAATCAGAGGGACCCTCCCAGGTCCAGAGCTAGGCCAAGATCTCTATGACTGAGGGCAGCTCACCTTCCCCCTCTGCTGTTACCTCCCTTACTTCCCGGCAGGTATTGAGCTGAGTGCATGTCCCAATCAACTTCCTGCTCACCAACCTCCATCTCAGGGTCTCTTTGCTGGGAAACCCAACCTAGGACACACCTGTGGACCCATGCCTCTAAATGTCCATGTCCAGCCCTCATCTCTGCCTGGGGCTCCTCTCAATGCCAGGTGCCTGGGGGCAGCTCCACTCATAACTCTTGGTTCTACATCTGAGCACGGGGTCTCTCACCTCCCAGCCCACCCAGGCCTGTCCCTTGATCACCACCTGTCCAGCAACCCAATTCGGAAACCTAGTGTCTGCATGCCTGCCATTGACCCTCAGCCCTCCCGCTGCCATCTGACTGGCCACCTGCCCTGCCATGGCCCCACTGGCTGTTTCTCAATCTTTCTCTCATGCATCTCCTCCCCTTCTCTCTTGCTAGCATTGGCCTGAGGGGACCTTCTTCCCACGGTTCGCCTGGATTCCTACAGCAGCATCTCGACTGTTCCCAAATCCTCCACATACCGTTCCATTCCTCACAGCCTGAGCGATCCTTCCAGGAAGGGATGTGGTGTTCCAAGACCTTTCGGGGGCTTCCCATTGCCCTGGGGGTCAAGACCAAATCTCTTAGCCAGGAGTATAAAGCTCTGTCTTACCAGAACCCTGCTATACCAGCCTTGCTGCGGGCTGGTCAGCGGCCCAGGGGCCTCGGCTCTGGTCCTGCCCATCCGATCCGCCAGCCTCCCTGACTTTCCGAGCTGATATCACGCCCTTGCATGTGCTGTTTCTTCTCTGGGGAATGCCTGCCCCCTACCTGCACAGCACCTATCTATCCTTCCAAGTTTAGCATTCCCACCCGTGCATAACATCTCCACCAGGTTCAGACTTCCATTAAAGCACTCATTACCTCGTGTAGCAACGGATTTCTTTCTGGGTGTGTCTCTCTGACCAGACTGAGCTCCTCGGGGCCATCCCCCTGCCGCGTTCTTTCATGTTTCAGCCCAGCGCCTGGCGCATGGCAGGTGTCCAGTTAAAGCTTGCTGACCGAGTGTGTGCTGGGTAAGGTGAATGGCACAAGTCAGCGATGCTGTGCTAGACGTGGAACCGTGAGACAACACACACCCCTGCTTTTAAAGTACTTTATTATTTATAATGCTCCAACTTCCCAAGTGGTATCCTATTAAAGGGCCGAAATGCCATAAAAATATTCCCCTCTGAGGTACTATTACAATTTCCAGTCTATAAAAGAGAAAACCGAGGCCCACAGAGTGCCTGGGGGGCTCAGTCGGTTAAGGAGCTGCCTTCGGCTCAGGCCGTGGTCTCGGGCTCCTGGGATTGAGACCCGCGTTGGGCTCCCAGCTCAGCAGGGAGTCTGACTCTCCCTCTCCCTCTGCTCCTGCCCCTGCTTGTGCTCTCTCGCTCTCAAATAAATAAATAAAATCTTAAAAAAAAATCAAGTCTAAATATAAATAAACATAAATAAATAAAGAGAAAATTGAGGCCCAGAAAGGTCAGGCAACTGATGAAAGGGCACGTGAGAAACTGGAGGGTGCAGCTGAATGAGAGCCTGGCTCTTCGGATTCCTACATGGGCCTCCTTCCATGACATTATTCCTGACATCGTGCCATCACCTTCCCTCGAGGTAGCTGCTGAGTGAATAGAGAAGTTATATGCAGATTATATTAGGCGCAACCAGTCCTGCTTCTCCATAGAGAATCCTATACAGAACTCATCAGAGATCACTCAAGCTCAGCTCCAATGGCTCTGGCTATTACCAAAACATCAGGGACTCCACCAAGGCAAGGTGCTGGTGCAGCCTTTTCTGTAAGGAGAAAGAGTTGGAAACGTGCTCACCTTCAGAAGGGATGCTGGGTGAAATGTGTGCATGCCCCTCGCGTGTTGAGCTGGGTCTTATCAGGGAATCAGCATCAGTCAACAAATGTGCATGGAATCTCTTGACCTTGCCATCCCCATAACCACCTTTCAGAGAGGGACCCTGCTGGCCTCAGCTTTACGGAGCCCCGGAGTGGGGAGCCTGTGCCCAGCTGTGTCTACACTGCCTCGCCGATGGGTCCATCTGTCACCATCTCCACTCTAGATCGTGCAGAAATCAATACCATCTGACCCTACGCAGCACAATCCAGCTGCTACCACAGTTCAATTCATTGTAGCAAACGGATTGTTCTAGAATCACTATTTTTGTATGTATTCAGGTTCTGATTCTATTTCAACAGAACAATAACAGGGATCTCAAGAACATGGGCTTTAGGAGTACTCCTGCCTTTTCCTGTGTGAGAAATAACACTGACATTACCTTCCAAGGGCAAAACACTCGCCTCTCAGAAAGCTGCTGTGAGTTCTAGATGTGACCGAAGCACCCGAGTAGTGACCCATAGTTGCTTTAAGACATGCCAGGTCCCTGCCCCCTTTCCTACAGCATTTTTCTGCTTTTCAAAGGGTTTCGTTGGCCTATGCCTTGCTTAGTTTTCAAGCAATCTTATGGGACAGTAAGGTCAGAAGCTATTATTCCCGTTGTACTGATAAGGATACCGAGGTGGAGAGACCGGTTGATTCTGCAGCAAGATCTTCCATAAAATCAAGATTGTCCCTTCTCCATTCAAGAGAGAGAAATCCATGCAGTTTTAAAAGGTTGTTGACCTGCAGAGTACATTCCCAAGCCAACCTACAATAAGAGACTGGCACCAAGCACATTCAAATTTGCTGGGTGCTTCATACACAGTAACTCAGTTTCATCCTCCCAGTACCTCTGCCTTCATCTGCATTTTACAGTTGGGGAAACTGAGGCATGGAGAAGTGAAGTCATGCATTCACAGTCACGCATGTTCTAAATGGCCAAGCGGGGATTAACCCCAGGCAGCGTGGTACCCAGAACGGCACTCTACCTCCACCCTAGCCTCCTGGACAGACAGGGCACTCCTCAGCTGCACTTTGCTGAGGCAGACCCGACTTCCCTGACTTTACATTTACAGAGATCGCCCTTCTCTTTCCTGGGGAATTAGGTAGCCCCATTCTTTTCTAAATAAAGCCCCCTCCATTGAAGCCCATTATTAATCCCTTTGTCAGCCTTCTGTGTTCTAGCTGAGTCATCCAGGTTTCTGGGTCTCATTGTTCAGACCCATTCACACCATGGCTTTGTCTGCTACCTCCTTCACCTCCCCCATTGTGGGTCATCTACCATCAGATAGTGTCCTCCGAGTGGAACTCAAGAAAGGAAGATAAATACGGTTTGTTCTAAGGCTTTAAAAGCATAAGGACGCCTATGGGAATTGCATTTTCCTGTTGAATGACCTCAATTTGGGGCATATGTATGGTGTGAGGCCTGATTATTAAGGGCCAGGGACCAGCCCAGGTTACCAAGGATTCTATGACCTTGGATGTCAGTCTTTCCCTTCTGCAGCTCTGTTCAGCTTTGGAGTTAGACCCAAGTTCAAATTCTGGTTCTTCTCCTTACAAGATATGGGGCTCTGAGCAAATGACTTATTCTTTCTGGAATCACAGTAGTCTCACCTAGGAAACGAGGATGGTGATGAACACTTATTTTGCAGGGTTGCTATGAGGGTGATAGAGGTGATATCCTGAGCATGGCCCTGGTACACAGGTGGGAGCCAATAGATGTTGGTTCTTTTCTCCCTTTGCTGCGGTCCTGAGCCTATGTAGGTAGTCCATCCTAATTGAAGAGTGGGTTGAGGCTAGACCTGCTGCCCTGAGCCTATGACTTGGAGTCTGGGTTGAGTATATGGAACTCACGTCTCAGATCCATGCGGGAAATCTAGGGGTTGAGGACCATCATACCTGTTCCCAGGGGCCCCCACTGAATTTCACCAGCCACTGTCCCTCGTCCTTATATGCCTTCTCCCCCCTGAGGCCTCTGTCCAGTTACGTGGTACTCCTGCTCTGGACACAGACAGCCCTGGTGGCCCCTAGCTGAGCCCACTGAGAAGGAGCATGGCATCCCTCTGTCTCAGGGAGCTATCTCCTCATCTGTGAGATGCTAGGCTGCATCAAGGTGCACACCCCGATCCCCTCTGCCTGAGTGCCCTTGACTTTCAGTGCATGTAGGGTGTGAAACTGGACTTCCAGAGTGATGCTAGGCTCTCCTTTCCTTAACTCACTCACATCACCCTCATTCTGCCCATGCACATGTCCTGAAGGACAGGGCAGGTCTGAGGACAGTAACAGCAGGTGGGGAGGCCTGTACTTAGCTCTTCCCAGGGAGTCTCCGCCATAGCTTTCTTGCCTCCGGCATGCCCCCCATTCATAAAGCTGCAGTCACCACGTCCCAGCCCATTGGGTGCCTGCCGCACTTGGATGAACAGAGGCTCCGCTCAGTACTATTGGCTCTTTTTGAAGAAGGGTCTTTTCAGAGCCTCACCCTTTCTCCTGATCTTTCAAATACCTTCAATGTTAGGAGACAAAGCCAAAGAAAGGCAGAGATTTCAAGCCAAGGGCTACTTTCTGGCACTGCTTCTTGCCACCAGCTACCTAGCTCAGGTGCGTCCCTACTTGCAGGCTATGTGTGATCCAAGGGGGCAGGTGGGTGGAGGTGCCTGAGAGAAAAGGCTGGTTGGGCCAGCGAAGACTGCCAGCCAGCACCAGCCTAGCCTGTGACCAGGAGTCTGAGGAGAGGTCACACCTTGTCGTGGAAAGAAACTACCAGAATAAGGCTCACACTGTTTAGCTGGGCACTCCAGGCACTCCATGTGGCCACCACTGCAGCCTCAGCTCCTTCCCCAGCCCCTTCCCATCCCCAGGGGTTCCAGGCTCTCTCAGAGAGCTCCTGGTCTCTTACACCTCTGAGCCTTTGCACATGCTCTTCCCTTTGCCTGGAAGCCCTTTGACTTCTTCTGGCCTGCCTGGCACGTTCTTGCTTCCTCCTTGCAAACCTGGAGTGTTAACTGGCAAGAACGTGTTAACCTGGAGTTAAACAGGAATGCACATTGACTGCGTGTGACAGCACCTGCTGGGCTGGGGTCCAGGGCCGCGGTGTGGGGGCCGGGAGTCTCAGGCTGAGGGGTCTGGCTGCCCTGAGCCAGAGACCCTGAATCCCCTGGGAAGGTGGTGGGTTTCTGATTGAGGACACCTGAATTCCTGTCCCAGCTCTGCTGCTCTTTGGCAGAGAAACCCTGGGTAAGTTATTAAATTCTCTGTGCCTCAGTTTCCTCATCTGCAAAATGGGTGTGATGCCAATCAGTTGTACCTACTCGGCAGGGTTGTTGTGATGAGACAGGTCAGTATGTGCAAAGCGCCTGGAACATGTCTGTCACGGAGTGGGTGCTGTACCCGCATTTGATTTAAACTGTGGCTGTCATTACCGCTGCTGGGCTGGGCTGTGTCTCTGAGCAAGTCATTCCCATCGTTGCCTCATCAGCCCGCTGAGAAGACTGGCCGGCCAGCTCTGTTGTTCCTTCTAGACATACCAGCTTCTACAAAATACTTTGAGTGATGCCATGGCCTGATTTTTGACACAATAGATTTCCTGCTGTTCTTGCATTCGTGTTTTGCTGATATCCAGAGTTGATTCTCTCCATCACTCTCCTTCTCTCAGTAGCTCCTTCCTCTCTCCAGCATCCTCCCCCCCCCACCCCCCCTACCCGGTTGTGCTGCTGGGGCAGGTGTGGGGCCTCCCTTATTTGTTTCCCTTTTCTCAGGACTGCTGGCTTGCCCTGACTGCGGTCCAATTTTAAAAAACATTGTTTCATATATTTTGTCTGTTTCTTGGTGGTGTAAGGTAGGAGGGTTAATCTTGGATGGAAGCAAAAGTTTTTGTGGGTTTTTTGGGAAGCAAATTTTTTTTTTTAAGATTTTGTTTATTTATTTGAGAGAGAGCATGAGCACAGCAGGGGCAGTGGCAGAGGGAGAGGGAGAAGCAGGCTTCCCACCAAGCCGAGAGCCGGATGTGAGGCTCGAGCCCAGGACCCCAGGATCATGACCTGAGCTGAAGGTAGATGCTTAATGACTAAGCCACCCAGGTGCCCCAGAAACAAAGGTTTGGAAGCCATTTACCTGTCCGTCTCTGGCTCCTATCTATTTCTGTGACCTCTGTCTCATACCACCCTCCCAGTTCACTCCAGGCCCCAACCATGTTTTCTCTTCCTAAACCTGCCACACTCATCCCTGCCTTTGCCATCCTTTGGCTTTGACCTCTTCTCCATCTTTGTAAGCTTGCTCTGGCCAGTCACCTTCAATGCCACCTCTCAAAGAAGCCTTCCCTGACCACCCAAGCTTGACTGTTCCCACAGGTGTTCCCTATCTCGCCACTTTTTTTTTTTAAGAGTTTATTTATTTATTTATGAGAGAGAGAGAAAGAGAGAGCACAAGCAGGGGCAGAGGGGAAGGGAGAGGGAGAGAACCTC
>NW_028055894.1:0-399 GCF_054177405.1 Leptonychotes weddellii
TCCTAGAATAATTGAGAATCTTAACCTTGATAATGAGAAATCTTTTTCTATTGAGTCACAGAATTTCATATTGTCTATATAGCTGGGAAACAAAGAAAGAAAAAAGCTACTAAAACGCAGTTAGTAAAGGCATGGTGAGTGAAAGAATCCAGTCTCAATGGGGCGCCTGGGTGGCTCAGTTGGTTAAGCGACTGCCTTCAGCTCAGGTCATGATCCTGGAGTCCCTGGATCAAGTCCCGCATCGGGCTCCCTGCTCGGCAGGGAGTCTGCTTCTCCCTCCGACCCTTCCCCCTTTCATGCTCTCTCTCTCTCAGTCTCTCTCTCTCAAATAAATAAATAAAATCTTAAAAAAAAAAAAAAAAAAGAATCCAGTCTCAAAAGTTACACACAGGGGCACCC
>NW_028055895.1:0-399 GCF_054177405.1 Leptonychotes weddellii
TGGACAAAGTGAGCCTCAGACAGCCCTGAGCACAAGAGCCTGCGTGGACAGGAAAGGTCTCTGCTCTGACCTCTGGAAGGGCAGAGGCCATGCTGTAGACTGTCCACCCGCTGGGATGGTCCATTACCGCTGAGGAGGATGAAATCAAAGAAGGATCATTTCCCTCATTTCAGGAGAAAAAGAGCAACTACACAGGCCTAGCTATGTCCCAGATGAATAAACAAGCAACATCAGCATTATCCTGACACGTTTCACTTCTCATTTTTGTTTTGTTTTTCCTGAAAGCCACAGAAACATTGAATGGGTAGTTGATGGTAAATATATTATCAACCAGGTGATACTTACTGGTACAGTTGTGTATATACAACTTATTTTATAAGTTTTAAATTGCCATGAAAC
>NW_028055896.1:0-399 GCF_054177405.1 Leptonychotes weddellii
CAATGAATCATTTTATTTATTTTTTTGAAAAGAAAAATGTTTAATTAGCCAATTAATCAAAATGATTACTTAAAACAAAGTTTTCTAGAGGACCAGGTGATGTGTGGAATCGCTATGTTGTACCTCTGTAACTAATATAACACTGTATGTTAACTACACTGGAATTAAAATTTTAAAAATCCCAATGAATCATTTTAAACTTTAATTTTTTTTTTTTTTTAAGATTTTATTTATTTGCAAGAGAGAGAATGAGAGACAGAGAGCATGAGAGGGAGGAGGGTCAGAGGGAGAAGCAGACTCCCTGCTGAGCAGGGAGCCCGATGCGGGACTCGATCCCGGGACTCCAGGATCATGACCTGAGCCGAAGGCAGTCGCTTAACCAACTGAGCCACCCAGGCG
>NW_028055897.1:0-399 GCF_054177405.1 Leptonychotes weddellii
CTCTGTCTGACTTACTTCACTGAGCAAATTCCCTCAAGGTCCATCTATGTTGTTGCACATGTCAGGATTTCCTTCTTTTTTTGTGGCCAAATAACATACCATCATGCATGCATGTGTATGTGTGTGTGTGTGTGTGTAATTTTCTTTATCCATTCCAGATACAAGTCCCTTATAAGATATAGTATATGCAAAATTTTCTACCATTCTGTGGGAGTTTTCCCCCCACTTTCTTGATGGTGTGCTTAGAAGCACAAAAGTGTTTCATTTTGATGATGCCCAGTTTATCTATTTTCTGTTGTTGTTGCTTATGCTTTTGGTGTCCTATCTAAGCAATCGTTGCCAAATCCAAAGTCATGAAAATTTACACTTAGGTTTTCTTCTGCAAGTTTTATAGTTTTA
>NW_028055898.1:0-399 GCF_054177405.1 Leptonychotes weddellii
GAAAAAGCTTTATGCTAAAGAATGGGGAAATTTTCTAATAAGTTTATCATTGATTACATTGAGGACCACATTCATGTCACTTCCTTTTTTTTTTTTTTTTTTTAAAGATTATTTATTTATTTATTAGAGAGTGAGCAGGAGAGAAACAGCATGAGAGGGGAGAGGGTCAGAGGGAGAAGCAGGCTCCCCGCTGAGCCGGAAGCCCGATGTGGGACTCGATCCCAGGACCCTGGGATCATGACCTGAGCTGAAGGCAGTCGCTTAACCAACTGAGCCACCCAGGCGCCCCATGTCACTTCCTTAAACCCAAGTTTACCAATGGTCACAAAGAAGGCATAATAAGGCTTGGACTCACCTTTACTATCCATTTGCAACTCCAGATTGGAAGAGCTGCCCTGA
>NW_028055899.1:0-399 GCF_054177405.1 Leptonychotes weddellii
GAGTCACAGGGAGGTGACTAGGTCCAAAGGGACCTTGCGGAGGGACACGGCAACGCCCTAGCAATGACCGCCAGCTCGCTGGCCACCGCGGCGGACCGGAGCGGAGACGCCGACCCGGACCACCTCTGAGTTGCCGAGTGAGGACCCTCGGGTGGGAAAGACGTTGGCTACGCGCGGGAGCCAGAGGCCACCAGGGGCCACGTGCGCGCCGAGCCTGTCGCCGGGCAGGGGTCCGCGGGAGGTGCGGCACCTTTCCGACCCGCCGCACTGGCCGGCCACCTGCCCCGCTGACTGCCTGCGCCGGCCACTCCGGCGTCCGCGGTTCCTTGTCGCTCGCGGGTGCAGAAGTTCAAGCCCGCAGTTCCCGCAAGATGAAAACATTACCTCCAAACCCAGGGG
>NW_028055900.1:0-399 GCF_054177405.1 Leptonychotes weddellii
CTATTTTGCTAGTAATTCTACAGAGATTTAATATATTGCAATTATGTTATCTCCACTTGGAACTTGTCATTTAACATCCTGATGAATTCAAGTACTTAATTTAATGTCATTGAATGCATCAATCTTCTCTTTTAAAAGTAGTGTTTTCAGTGTCTTGTTTAAGAAATTGTTCCTAAGGGGGCGCCTGGGTGGCTCAGTCATTAAGCAGCTGCCTTCGGCTCAGGTCATGATCCCCGAGTCCTGGGATCGAGTCCCACATCGGGCTCCCTGCTCAGCGGGAAGCCTGCTTCTCCCTCCCCCACTCACCCTGCTTGTGTTCCTGCTCTCGCTGTCTCTGTCTCTGTCAAATAAATAAATAAAATCTTAAAAAAAAAAGAAAGAAATTGTTCCTAAGCTTAT
>NW_028055901.1:0-399 GCF_054177405.1 Leptonychotes weddellii
GCTGAATGGGGAAGGATGTGGAGAAGGCTCCAGTTGGTCAGCTCAGGAAAACTGCTCATTCCGCCCTCACGTTATTGCTGGTCTGAACTTCCAGGAGGTGGCTCTGTCGTCCTGGACTGGCATGGGGATCAAGAAGCTCCTGGGGTAGGAATCCCCACAAAGCACTGGGCCCATGCTGAGTTGTTGAGCCCATTGGAAACAGGGTTTTCTTGGGAAAAGAAGCTGCCCCAAGCTTCAGGCTTGTTGCCGCACATGCTTGCTTTTGCTGCTCTTTGGAGAGGCGGCATTTCAACATGGTAGCCAACAGGCAAACATTCCACTCAAAACTAACCCCAAGAGCCAGGGCTGTTTCTCTCAGAAAAGCTGTGAAGTGTGCCTCTTTCTCCCTCCGCCCCTCCA
>NW_028055902.1:0-399 GCF_054177405.1 Leptonychotes weddellii
CACAGCATAAGTATCCAGCTTGATGAATATTCACCAAAAATGCACCCATGTAACCGGGACACAGATACAGAAAGACAATGTTAGCAGCACCCCAGGAAGCCCCTTCTTGATCCCTCCTGTCACCTCTAAGCTAAACACTCCCCTGACTGATAAACCACAGATTAGCTTGTTTTGGAGCTTTATATAAATGAAGCTTTACGGGGACGCCTGGGTGGCTCAGTCGGTTAAGAGTCTGCCTTCGGCTCGGGCCATGATCCCAGGGTCCTGGGATCGAGTCCTGCATCGGGCTCCTTGGTCAGCAGGGAGTCTGCTTCTCCCTCTGCCTGCTGCTCCCCCTGTTTGTGTGCTCTCTCTCTCTCTGACAAATAAATAAAATACAAATCTTTTAAAAATAAAAAA
>NW_028055903.1:0-399 GCF_054177405.1 Leptonychotes weddellii
TTCAACTGTTGATGGACATCTTGGCTCTTTCCACAGTTTGGCTATTGTGGACATTGCTGCTATAAACATCGGGGTGCACGTACCCTTTCGGATCCCTACTTTTCCGACAAAAGGGAATTTAACAGAAAAATGTCTTACACTGATTCAGTTTTGACATTTTAAAAATTAAGTAAATTTGGGGCGCCTGGGTGGCTCAGTCAGTTAAGCGGCTGCCTTCAGCTCAGGTCATGATCCCCAGGTCCTGGGATTGAGCCCCGCATCGGGCTCCCTGCTCGGCAGGGAGCCTGCTGCTCCCCCTGCTTGTGCTCTCTCTGTCAAATAAACAAATAAAATCTTTAAAAAAAAAAAAATCAAGTAAATCTAAGAGTTAATTCTCCACTCACATTAGCCACAATGAAA
>NW_028055904.1:0-8690 GCF_054177405.1 Leptonychotes weddellii
AATGAAGGGGGTAAATCGGAGGGGGAGATGAACCATGAGAGACTATGAACTCTGAGAAACAAACTGAGGATTTTAGAGGGGAGGGGGGTGGGGGGATGGGTTAGCCCGGTGATGGCTATTAAGGAGGGCATGTATTGCATGGGGCACTGGGTGTTATATGCAAACAATGAATCATGGAACACTACATCAAAAACTAATGATGTAATGTATGGGGACTAACATAACATAATAAAATTAAAAAAAAAATACTGGTTACCTACTTGATGAGAGAGATGGCGGCAGTGACATTTCTCTGGGTTTAGCTTTTTTGCATAGTTTTACCTTTTCTAACATGTTAATGTTTTACATAATAAAAAAATCAACAAGGAAAGAAAACAGTCTGGGGGCACCTGGGTCTGGGGGCACCTGAGCCACCCAAGTGTCTCTACATGTAGTCATTTATATTATGACAAAGGTGACACTGAATGTAGGGAGAAAAGTATGAGGTTTTTCTAGAAATTGATAAATCCAATAAATTAGATATCTATATGAAAGAAATGAATATTTACTTTCTATCTCACATAATGGATACAGTCAAATTCCAGTTAAATGTAAAATAAAAACAATAAGACTTCTAGAGGAAAATTTTAGATAATATTTTATAGCATTAATATCATCTCAAAAGCACAAAGCACAAACCATATATGTATATGAGTTAGACTATACAAAGAATTCTTACAAATAAATAAGAAAATGAAAGACATCCAAGTAGAAAAATGGAAAAAATATTTGAACAAACATTTCACAAAGACTCACATTATTATAAACATATGAAAAGATACTTCAATTTCATTAGTAATCAATGAAATTCAAATTAAAACCAAAATAAGATAGTACTCCACACCCACCAGAATGGTTGAAATTTAAAAGATAAGCAGTACTAATTTTGATGAGAAAGTAGAGCAATGGGAACTCTTATGCACTAAAATAATATAAGTCCTTTGAAAAATTGCTTGGCAGAATGTAAATACCATTTGACTAGCAATTCTATTCTGCACCCAATATATAGATACGAAAAGACTTATTCATGAATATTTGTAGCAGGATACTTGGTCATAGCCCCAAATTGAAAACAACCTAAATGTCCATCAACAGTAGAATGGATAAATAAATTGTGATATAATCATATAAGGAAATACTAATCATCAGTAAGAATGAATGACTACTGCTTAATGAAACGACATGGATAAATCTCGAAAACCTGATATTAAGTAAAAACATCCAGATACAAAAAGAGTTTTCATTATCATATATTGAAGTCCTGAAGCAGGAAGTACTAATCAATGGTGATGGAAGTTAAGGTAATTGTTACCTTTGGGGAAGGAAGTGTACTGATTAGGTGGAATCATGGAGATAGCTTGGGGTCCTGTTACTGTCCTATTTCTTGATCTGTGATTTGACTATATAGGTGTGTTCAGTTGTAAAAATTCATTGAGCAGTAAACTTGTGTATGTCATTCCTAGATGAAATTTTACATTAAAAAAAAAATAATGCTTTGGCTTAGAGCAACATCCTTTTAAGAGCTACTTGGTGACGGATAGAGGACCATATATAGAATGTGATTCTAATTCCCTTTCTCATCTTATTCCTTTCTTTTGCTCTGGAAGTAGAAACTTATTTATTTTCCCCTCCATTACCAGAAATGTGGCAAGTTCAGAATAGATGGTGGCTTCTTTTCTCAGGATTAATTTATCTTTCTGAAAATCACCCAGATTAATGTCTCTGGATGTATACCGAATGTCCATGGGAAAATCAGGTATCAAAATGAAAAAAGGCAGAAAATGAACTAGTTTCTTTTTACTTTGTACCGTTTAAGAATGTAAATGTGAATCAGAAAGTTTTAGAGGTTGAATCTTCTAAGAGTGGCAAAGGGGAAGACTAGTAACAGTGGGAATGCAATGCTTCAAGACATTCAAGAGTATGTGTAAATAGCCGGAGCAGATATCAAGGGAAAAGAAGGGAAGAACGATAAAGTATTCTGAGATTTGGTTTCTCCAGCACTGAAACTGCAAACAGATGTAAGGACAAATTTTCATTTTTTTTCTAGGGGAATCATGTTCTCCACAGTGGCTCTGTGACAGATTTTGTATCCCATTTCTATTTGAAATAATCACCTCATAAGGCCTTTGCTGATATTGTAACTTGCTTGATGCTCTATTGTGTGTAGCCTGCAACCTGGCAGGAGCATGACAGGGGCAGAAAGTACGGGCAGAAAGGGTCTCTGAGCCAGAAAGGAGCAAACCCGGAGAGAGTGGGTAGGAATGAATAATTTTCCTGCTATCACCTTATAATCATTTACATTACTGTCATTCTGTCTTTTTGTATTTTTGGCCTTTTAAAAAAATTTTTTTACATTGTAGGAAAAATAAATTATATCTTATTCTGTTCTGCAGTGATTGCAATATAATAAATGCATCAAAAAGCAGCTATTGAGTTTGGGACAGGACTAGGGTGACCAGGCATCTAGGTTTGCCTCTCTATTGAGTGGTTCTATTTACTATCAAAAGTGTTCCAGTTTGTCCAATACATTATATGTTCACCCGAGATCAACATTCACCCTAGATCAACATCATTGATTTTGAATGGGGACTTAAGGACTCAATGGGTGATTGTATTGCTAAATCAAGGAGGAAATAAGCTATATTTTAATGCTGAAGAAATCCTTTCCTAAGAAGTAACAATCTGCTTGTCTTAACAGTAAAATGTAGAGGCTTTTTACTGAAGTAATAGATGCATGTAAACATGCTCTTTCACATAAACTCTAAGACTATATACATATAGAAATTTACAGCTGTTGGCACTCAGCAAAGGGAAGCCACTTTTATATCAAGTCTACATAAGCTTTATAGGATGATGGATATTTTAGAGAGTAAAGAGAAAAAATTTATGAAAATCAAATGGCAAGCTGGAAGAAGAGACTTTCAGAAGTTCAGTATTATTTTGTTAATTTATGAAACTCACTTATTACCTCTCTGTTAACTTGTTTGATCCAATAAATAATTTGAGTTTCACCTCTGTGGGCTGACTTTGCAAAAATATTGAATGTTCTCAGACAAGATTTGACTACTATTGCATGACTTGGCTTTATTTACATCTTGATTTTTCATCAGAAATCAAAATAGAACACCATCTATAAACTATTTGTACAGAAATAATAGCAATTATGATTAGGAGATGCTTCCCCTCCCTAGTTTTTATCCTCCCCATCCCATATTCTTTACTCCCCTTAAGTATTCTGCTTTGGGGTTTTATTCAACAGCTGTTAATTATATCCTGTGTTCACATATAGTATATGGAAATTCATGTGTGTGCCAGTTCCCTGAAGGACTCAGAGCAAGAACAGTGTCCGACATTGTCTTTTGACGTGGAGGAGGAAGGCGCAGTCCCTGATTGTTATCGTGGGTTGGGCTAAATTTTAAGCAACTGCCTATATTTGTCTTTTCTTCTCCCTAAGCTGACTGGTCTGTTTGCTATAAAGGAATTTTTATGTTCAAGAAGAGGTTCAACTTTTTATTAGAGCTGGAGTCCTCTGGGTTTTATGCTCATTTGGAGGGAAGAAGTCTCCCCGTTGAGCACACACAGATGCCCTGCACACATTCATTCATGTACATACACAGACTCCAAACATTTGCTTTGTAAAAACGTAAGAAGTAAACAGACTTTGGTGCTTAAATATCCATTTTTGTTCAAGAACTCCATTGTTGTCTTATTGAATGACACCCTTATTTCAGTATTATTGTGACACTGTAAATTACTGCCAGAGTCTAGCTTGTTGTGTGTGTAAACCAGAAGCCAAGTCCAAAAAGAGAAGGGAACAACATCTGCAGCTGCAGCTAGCTAACCTCTTCAGTATTCCCTGTCTCCAAGTGCCCCTTCCTGGTCCCAAGCAGGGGTGTCAACTGAAACCACTGTCTCACTGGCCTCCCACACGTGTAACTCTACTCTTCATCTGGCCTGACCAAGATGGGGAAAACAAGGCAAAACAAGATGGAACTTTTAAATACAAACTTTTAATAAGAAACTTAGGGAAAAGAAAACACAGAAAAGCATGGAAATGGATGAGTCCACTGATGAATGGGAAATATCTCATCTTTTTACTCTTTACCAAAGGTAGTCACAAAGGGGCTGGGCAGGTGGAGCTCACATGACTGACAGTCCTGGTCTCTTCATTGGCCATAACTCATTGTCTTTGAGAAATTCCGGCTGGGGACACACCTCTAGCCCTTTTCCCAATCTTTGAACTTTACTTGACCTTATTTATTTTCCTTTTCTGTCCATTGTTACCTAACTTAGTGGGGAAAATGGAAATCACAGAGACAGGCACCTTCCCAGAAAGATCCCCTTCCTCTCCCAATGAAGACCTCAGAGCCATCCATTCGTAATCTTTAACTTAAAGCATGTTTATTGAAAGAAATCTAGAAAGTCAACTGTTTAAAGAAAATAACAATTCACCTTCCAGAAATCACCATTCTTAATATTTTAAAATATTTCTTTGTAACATAATGATCACTTTCCAGGTCAATAAATATTATTCAAATAATATTCATTATTTAAATGACTTTTCATTCTATTATGATGTTTTATAATTTAATGGATAATTGTTGAACATTAATATTATTTTTAATTTTTGACTATTAGATGACACGATAAATGTCCTCCCATAGAAATCTTTGCACTTTGGAGACATACTACCTAGGATATTCCAGAAAGGCTATGCCAATTCCATTTCCGCTAGTAAGTATAAGATAGCTTCATCCTGCCACATCTTTAGCAGAACTTAAAATTTTTAACTATATAGTTTCCAATTTGATAGGTAGAGAATGTGTATCCTCGTGCTGAAGGGAAACATTTTAAACAAAACTCTATTGACTGGTTGTTTACTTTATGAATTTTTTATTTTTGTTCTGTGCTCATTTAAAAAAAAAATAGAGTCCAGTGTATTGTTTAGCCCTTAATATATGGTTCACTTCTTTTATTAGCCTTTTTCTTCCTTCTTTCCTCTCGTCCTTCATTCCTTTTATCCTTTCTTCCATCTTTCCTTCCTGCCTTTCTCTCCTTCTCTTTCTTTAAGGTAAACAAATTTCATTGGAAATACTTTTAAAAATAACATTAAACAATTAGTGCTTCCAAAATGAAAAGATTTTCTGTTGATTTGATTTACAATTTGGAGTAGGTGTATGGTGTTTGTTCCTCTTAAGAAACAAAATATTTCCACTTTAAGTGTAAAAGAAAGAAAGAGGTTGAAATTTAAAAATGAGTTATTTTTTTTTCTTTTAAAACACTTGGTTCCCTGGGGCACCTGGGTGGCTCAGTAGGTTAAGCCTCTGCCTTCAGCTTGGGTCATGATCCCAAGGACCTGGGATCGAGCCCCACATCGGGCTCCCTGCTCAGCGGGGAGTCTGCTTCTCCCTCTCCTTCTGCCCCTTCTCCTGCTCATGCTCTCTCTCTCATTCACTCTCTCTTAAACAAACAAATAAATAAATAAAATCTTAAAAAAAAAACACTTGGTTTCCTGTTCCCTGATAGTAAATCTGATAGTTTTTATAATAGATTATTTTTCCCTTCCTGCTTTGATTTATGCTGAATTAATATAGTACCTAGATTCAATAGTGCCTGCATTAATGAATAGGATACAATGACATTTATACTCCATAGCATAATATAGAAGACAAGGAGATGCAGTCCAGTCTGTGAATTTCTTCGTTGATGCACCATCCACCATAGGCTACTGTTTTCAAAAATCACCTATTTTATTAGTAAGGACATTTGGAAAAGTTACTTACACTTCCCAAGGCTTAGATTTCTCAAACACAAAGTGAGGATCCTTATTGGGCTTGGAGTTTTCCCCTTACTTTTTTTTTTTTTTAATTTTTTAATTTATTTGAGAGAGAGAGTGCAGAGCAAGAGAGGCAGAGAGAGAGAGAGCACGAACGGGGGGGGGGGAGGGGGAAGCAGGCTCCACTGAGCAGGGAGCCCTATGTGGGGCTCGATCCCAGGACACGCGGACCATGACCGGAGCCGAAGGCAGACGCTTAACCGAGTGATCCGCCCAGGCATCCCTCCCCTAACTTTTTAATAGAGCTGTAGGCTCGCATGCACTTGTAGGAAATAATGCAGAGTGACCCTGTGTACCTTTCTCCCAATGGCCACACCTGGCATAACTAGCACAATCTCACAACCAGGAATGTGTGTGTGTGTGTGTGTGTGTGTGTGTGTGTGTGTCTGCGTGCGCGTGCGCACGCGCGCTCTATGCAGGCTGGCAGTTTTCTCCTTGCCTGGCACCTACTTACCCCATGGTAGGTCCTCAACAACTGTTTAGTAACAAGTCTTGGTCTAGCCAGTCTTTCTCTTTTCTTGAAAGAAGAACTTCTTTGATGGCTCGTCACAGTTAAAATGATGATTTGTTCAGTGGTGCCAAACTCACACTTAATCTCTTTTTTGCTCCCAGGCATTTGCAGGGGGAAGCTCAGAATTTAGTGGCAGAGCCAGGCATTGACCCAAACCTGAATCATCTGACTCATTCCATTACACTTGTTTCCCAAGCTTGTTAGAATGTAGGAATCATCTGGGGCAGTGCTTCTCACACTTCTATGTATATACAAATACCTCGGGGAGCTTATTAAATTACAGATCTTGATTCGGCAGGTCTGGAGCGGAGGCTGATACTCTGCATTTCTAACAAGTTTTAGGTGATGCTGATGTTGCTGGTCCACCAACAATAACTTATGTAGCAAGAATCTTAGATAGTTGCTGAAAATGCCGATTTCCGGGGCTTTTTTCTCAAGATTCTTATGCAGGAAGACTAGAGTGGAGTCTGGGAATTTGTATTTTTATCTATTTTTATTTTTAAATAGCCAATTCTTAGTATAAATTACTTTTGGCAAACCCTGAATATCTTTTATACCACCTCGATGAATTCTTCTGGTTCCTGTTAAGTGTACAAATATTGTTTACCTTAATATCGTGATTTGAAGATTTGGTGCAGTTTTTTTATTTTGTCATTTTATTTTCTTGGCTTGGTTTTTGTCTTTTGAAGTCCAAAAATCCAGAAGGAAAATCAGCCTCTCTTACTGAAAGTTTAGTTCAACTCATAAGAGCTTTAAGGTATTAAAATATTTTCAGTGCCATTCCATTTGACACACAAAGATTTTTTTTCAGTGCTTTAAAAAGTCTTCCTAAACCTGTATATAACAGCTCTTTTCCTGATCTAAATAAATAACACATTGGACTTGCAACCAGAAATTTCTTATCATCTTCGAATTTACTCTTTCCAGGTCCAGATAAAAAATAGTGCTTAATCTCCCAAAGATACAGACAGTTATGTGAGCTGGTAGTATTGATAAAAGAGAATCATGGCCAGACAGGAATGGCTGGGTTCAACTGTTAAAGTTGAAGCTGTATAAGTCATCAAATAACATGGGAATTGGAAAATATCATTATGAGCAACTTATGTGAACCCCTGATGTTTTAAATTAGCCATGAAATGTGACTTGCTTTGTAATATTTTGGAGCTTCCAAAGATCTCAGCTTTTAAATTGAAATTTTCCTATTTGGCAGCAACACAGCAGGCCTACAAAATAGTTTACAGCCATTTACTTTGTTAGTTATCCCTTTTAAACAACCCTTGAGGGGAGGAAAACATTATTAATCCCCATTTTATGGATGAGGGGATTGAGGTATTAAGATGACGCAGCTTTGATTTAGCGCACACTTGGCATTTCTTTATCCCAGTCCAAGGCCCTTTCATCTTTACTTAGGTCAGCATGCCTGCTCTTATTATTTTGGCTTATCTTGATGAAGAACGTGGCCTCAATTTTCAAGTTAACGTAAACCACTTAGAAAAATTGGGGCAAATTTAGCAGCATTGCTTTCTCACACTGATGGACTAAGTTCAGTTTTGTAGGGCTATTTTTTTTTTTATTGATGCCATTTGTAACTTTTGTACATCTTCATGAGGAGTTCATACTGTAGGACTACGCTTTTAGAGGAGTTGACTTCAGTCATTTTCAATAATTAAATAAAAGAGAAAAGACATTATAATTCTTTTTTTTTCTCACTCATTTTGTTCCGATTTCCAAGGAATGCATATGTGGGAGTCATCATTCGATCAGGAGACATGGTAAATTCTGAGTTGAAGTATGTATCTGTACATTGTAAGCGATGCTGGAAAATTTCCTTAAACACTTTACTTCGGTGTTACATACAGTTATTTAAAAAAATCTTCCCTGTAACCTTGTGTATTCTGCTAAGCACATCCACCCCAAAGATACAAAAGTAGGGATCCGAAAGGGTACGTGCACCCCGATGTTTATAGCAGCAATGTCCACAATAGCCAAACTGTGGAAAGAGCCAAGATGTCCATCGACAGATGAATGGATAAAGAAGAGGTGATATATATATACAATGGAATATTATGCAGCCAGCAAAAGGAATGAGATCTTGCCATTTGCAAAGACATGGATGGAACTGGAGGGTATTATGTGGAGCGAAATAAGTCAAACAGAGAAAGACATGTATCATATGACCTCACTGATATGAGGAATTCTTAATCGCAGGAAACAAACTGAGGGTTGCTGGAGTGGGGAGTGGGGTTGGAGGGAGGGGGTGACTGGGTAATAGACACTGGGGAGGGTATGTGCTCTGGTAAGCGC
>NW_028055905.1:0-399 GCF_054177405.1 Leptonychotes weddellii
CGGGCCCTGCGGTCTCCCGGGGCGCGGGCCCTGCGGTCTCCCGGGGCGCGACCCCGTGTCCCCGCGCGGTCGGCCCGGGCCGCGGCCCATTTCCCGGCGGCCGCAGGGCGGGGAGCGGGGCCGCGGCCGGGCCGGGCGGCAGGAAGCGGCGCATTGTTCGCGGGCCCCAGGCAGGGAGTTCCCGGCCCCCCGCACGGACATAAAAGGAGAAAGCAGCGCCCGCGGAGCAGCCGGCCGGCCGGCGGCCCTGCGCTCCGCTGACCCCGGCATCCGCTCCGGGCCCGCAGCCCGGGAAGGAGGAACGCGCCCCGCCCCTGCGGCCCCCGTCGGCCCGGGTTCGAATCCCGGCTCGCCGCCTCCCGAGCCTGCCTTTCCGTCGATGTAGGTTAAAACCCGCCG
>NW_028055906.1:0-399 GCF_054177405.1 Leptonychotes weddellii
TCTATTTTGACAGGCATTTTTACATAAAAAAGGATTGCTCCATCCTGCAAGTGTTTATGCATGTGTTTGCGGTGAGCCGTGTGAGCATGGGTGTTTTAACTGTGCTGATTCTCAAGTGTGGTTCCAGAGCCAGCAGCTGGAGCACCTGAGAACCAGTTAGAAATGCAAATCATCGATCCCGAGCCCAGATCTACTGAACAGGAAAGGCTGGGGTGAGGCTCGGCAGTCTCTGTTTTAACAGGAACCAGGGATCTTCAGTATAATCCAGTTTTTTTATCATCTGCTTAAGACAGAAACTTATGATCTGCTCTGTTAAGATACGAATATGTAAACAATAAGAGCTCTGACGTTGCTGGAGAGGGGTCGGTAGACTTTTCCTTTTTTCAAATTTCCTTGTTC
>NW_028055907.1:0-399 GCF_054177405.1 Leptonychotes weddellii
GGCAAGGGAGAGTCCGGGGATCACCCTCAGTCTGTCACCCCCATTGCAGTTCAGCCGTGGTGCAGTGAAAAGGGGATGTGGGGTCCCCCGATGGAGGATTCTGTTATCCGGCAGGACGCGCAGGGGCCGGTCAGTGGACTGCTTTTGAGACTTAAAGACACGTGACATATGCACAACTTGGATTTCCCGGTATTACAACACTAATCCTCAGAAGACAGTGCATTTATGTGGTATGTGCTTTCTGACCAGGGCCCGTTTGGCTCACCTCAGAAAGCCTCTTCCAGGAGATTTTCTGAGAGGAGAGGAGTCGGGAAACACAAGGAGCGGATGAGTTTGAATTCCCTAAAGCTGAGGCCTGTGTTTGGCTTTGTTTTTATGGCTCAGAGCCCCTGATGTGTT
>NW_028055908.1:0-399 GCF_054177405.1 Leptonychotes weddellii
CTCTCCCTCTTCTCCTGGTATCATGGCCTTTTTCTCATGACTTTGACTTGCCTGTGTTCCAGGGTGCCATGAACAATCTAGCCCAAGTTCTATACCACCTTCCTTTTCAAGTGCCCCCTCCCTAGCATCCAGCTCAGTGTCCCTCCAACTTGAATGTCCGCAAAATCATGCAGAGATCTTGTCAAAATGCAAATAATGGATCATTAGGTCTCGGGAAGGAGTGTACATTTCTAACAAGTTCCCAGCTGACATGGATGCTGCTGGCCCACAGATCCCACTTTGAGTAGCAAGTGAATCAAAATACAGCTGATCCAGTTTCCCAAATCCAAATTCGTGGAAGAGGGTATCTGATTATCCTGGTCCAGTTTTTGGGTTTGCTCACCCTGGATTACACTGCTC
>NW_028055909.1:0-399 GCF_054177405.1 Leptonychotes weddellii
CATAGACATTTTCACAATATTTGTTCTTCCAATCCATGAGCATGGAATGTTTTTCCATTTCTTTGTGTCTTCCTTAATTTCTTTCATGAGCATTCTATAGTTTTCTGAGTACAGAAATCTTTGGTTAGATTTATTCCTAGGTATCTTATGGGTTTGGGTGCAATTGTAAATGGGATCGACTCCTTAATTTCTCTTTCTTCTGTCTCATTGTTGGTGTATAGGAATGCAACTGATTTCTGTGTATTAATTTTGTATCTGCCACTTTATTGAATTCCTGTATGAGTTCTAGCAGTTTTGGGGTGGAGTCTTTTGGGTTTCACACAAAGTATCATATCATCTGCAAAGAGTGAGAGTTTGACTTCTTCCTTCCTCATTTGGATGCCTTTTATTTCTTTTTGT
>NW_028055910.1:0-399 GCF_054177405.1 Leptonychotes weddellii
ATGGAGGTTGCAGGCTCCACCATGCATAAAGGAGGGGACCCTACTCAGCAGCAGCTGGACAGAACGTGGGCTTTGGGTGTCAGTGTACCAGCCCACTGCCCATGGGTCTCTGCCCAACCAGCTGCACCACCCTGAGCCCCAGGCTCCTGGGTTATCAAAGGGGATCGGACCTCCCTGGAGGGTGCACTGGGAGACAGCCAGACTAGGCTGCCTGGTCCCCGGCAGAGGCACCCCAGCTGGTAGTGTTCATCAGCAGCCCTTCCATCACACGAAGACAGGAGAACTCACCCCACTTCCCCTCCTACCCCTTACCTCCCAAGTCCCCGCAGCCCTCTCTGGCCCCTCCTGTGTGATGGCAGCGCCCCACCCCACCTTCTGTCCTCATAGCTCCCCCTCCGC
>NW_028055911.1:0-399 GCF_054177405.1 Leptonychotes weddellii
AGGCGTTCAAGGGAATGTGCTGGGAACCCAGCCAGGTGCCCTAGGTCTCAGAGGAATGAACCTGGCCCACAGAATGGACCACACTCCTGATGCTGAAGCTGAAACCGGACTCCTAAGACTTCAGGGTAACGTGGGGATGCTTCACGTTACCCAGAGCAGCTGGGTCTCTGTCTCGCCTTGGGTCACACCTGTTCAAGGAATTGTGTCCTGCACCTGGCTCTTAGCTGACAGCACCCTCTCAGAGCTGCCCACTGACCTGCAGAGAAGTCCCCTCCATAGAGCCGCACTGACCATACTTATGATCAGCCTCAGTCTCTGCTTCATCTCAGGTAACTGTTCTCCATCCTTTGACTACGACTTTTGCATCGTGTATTGGCCTGTATGAGCGCTAGCTGGTCT
>NW_028055912.1:0-399 GCF_054177405.1 Leptonychotes weddellii
TTTAACTTGTCTCTCAGTAGTGCCCTACCCTCAACTGTAAAAGTAAAGGACAATTTTATATGCCTTTTACTTACTATATATTTATCTACTTCTAAAATGTCTAACCACATCTAAAGCCAATTTTCTATAGACTCTGGTGTAGATCATCCACATAATATAAAACAATAGGGAAGCATTTTTTTTTTTTTTTTTTTTGAGGCGGTTCAATATCATTTTATTTTATACTACATAACTTTCATCTTACATTTCTATTTGTTTTGGCAGGAGCAGAATTCATGATGGCTTTGTATCACTTAATACCAATATCTTTTCTAATTCAGTGGTGTTTTGTTTACAGTACTATAAAGACAATATTAAATTAATGTATCTACAACAGTCTACCTGTTTTCCACTTATGTG
>NW_028055913.1:0-399 GCF_054177405.1 Leptonychotes weddellii
GGAATAACTGGGTCTACTTAATAAAGATGTCTTTAAAGCTGACACCGTTTCTCACTATCTCACATAATATTCTAACTATGATATAATAAGGGTGGTGGTAATAAGAATGGAAAGGAAGGCCCAGTACTTCCTTTACTTAGGTAGGAAGTAACTAATCGGTAGCACTTCTCTGGTCCCTATTAATCTAGACATGTATGTACTTTTATGCTCTGGATGAGCGTATCTTTACTTTTGACTTAAAGTCAACAGTAAATGCCACATAAAAACCAATAGAAAGAAAACTGTTACTTTCTGTTGGGGATTTAAAAGGAGACTGAGCAAACTCTCCAAGTGTCCAGGTGTCCATGAAACGCAACTGCAGGCTAGCTGTAGTGGCCAAAAGGCACTGAGAGGGCTGAA
>NW_028055914.1:0-399 GCF_054177405.1 Leptonychotes weddellii
TCCTGAAAACAGGAGACTCCACAGGGGCTCCTGCTATTCTCTTTCATTTTGTTTATGGTAATCTTTATAACTGTGGGAATATTTCTGGGGTTTCATGATAAGGTGACTACTCATCTTAGTTACGCCTATCTAAGCAATCATAATGAAACTAATTCCACGAAGAATTAGTTTCTATAGAACAAAATAACAAGACGGTCACACTCTGTCTAGCACCTTTCTCTTTGCATACTGTTTTTTAGTTTTAGCGAAAGCCAATAAGCAGAAATCAATAAAGGTCATGTTAATCATTACAAAGGAAAAATGAAAGAAGGCTATGGCTGTAATCCAGAAAATGATCTAAGATTTGGAAAAACAAAAATATCCTAACATATAAATAAAGTTCCTCCGAGCCTGTCAAGA
>NW_028055915.1:0-8689 GCF_054177405.1 Leptonychotes weddellii
CCACAGTTTGGCTATTGTGGACATTGCTGCTATAAACATCGGGGTGCACATACCCTTTCGGATCCCTACTTTTGTATCTTTGGGGTAAATACCCAGTAGTGCAGTTGCTGGATCATATGGTAGCTCTATTTTCAACTCTTCGAGGAACCTCCATACTGTTTTCAGGAAGTGATTTTAAACTGATATTTGAATGTGAAAAAGGAGCCAGTCATGAAGAAAAGAACTGCCCACCCACAGAACTATGAGACAATTAATTTGTGTTGATTGAAACTGCTAAGGTGATGATAATTTGTTATTAGCGGTAGATACATAGAAAGTATCATAAAAAAATGACATTCAGTTGAGAGGCCTGCAGAAGTGGGCTCATTAAGTGTAGCCAGATTTCTGATATAAAAGAGAATGAGGGGAACTTGATACAAGATCAAGGCATTAGAGGGAAAGACTAGGTATATAGCACAGGGATGTTGGAGGTCAAGGAATTATGGGATGCTGGGTCAGATCAACGAATGACTTGGGGGGCTTGACATTCTAGCAGTGTGTGAGGGTAACAGAAGTGTGAAGCATGATGGGATAAATCCTGAATATGAGGAAAGTGGACAACTAGCTAGAAAGTATGGGACCACTGGGTCATTATTCTCTTCTGTGCTTCTTGGTGGTTTGACAGCAATGTGGTGAGTAAAGTTCTCTTGGAAACTGTTCTCTTGGTGATGAGGAATTGCTTTTGTCTTTCTACAGAGGTGGTATAGAGGGCTGGGAGAAAAGTGATCTCATTGGAAACAGGAAGCTAGGAACTGCCTCTTCCTTGTAGAGAGTATAAAGTGTGGAGAGACACAACATACCAAAAAACTTAGCAGACACTAAATATAGTGATAATGTAATTGACCTTAGTTTATAAAGCAGAGAAAGTAAATCTCTCAGTTATTAACCTGCATCTCCATGTCTACCAATCTTTTAATGCTTCAGTCTACTACTTAAAATCCTTGGTGACCACAGTTAACATCATACTTAAGGGGAAGACACTGAAAACTTTCCCCCTAAGATCAAGAATGAGACAGAAGTGTTTGCTCTCACTAGTTCTATTCAACATAGCATTGGAGGTGCTACCCAAAGGATTTATGAAGAAAATATGAAATAAAAGGCATCCAGATTGAAAAGGAAGAAGTAAAAATACTTATATCTGTATATGAAAGATCCGAAGGATCCCATCCACACACATAACAAACTATTAGAGCTAATAAAGAAGTTCAGCAAGTTTGCAATATACAAGATCAACACACAAAACTCAGTTGCATTTCTAAACAGTGAACAATCCAAGAATAATATTTTAAAATTCCTAATTGTTCGAATACAACAATAAAACACTTAGGAATCAATTGAACAAAAGAGGCACAAGAAAGACAAAACTCTAAAACATTTTTGAAAGAAATTAAATAAGACCTAAGTAAATGGAGAGACATCTTGTGTTAATGGATGGGAAGACTTGATGCTATCAGGATGACATACTTGCCAAATTGATCTACAGACTCAGTGCAATCCCTATCGAAAATCCAACTGTCCCTTTTGCAGAGATGGACGGCTGATCCTAAAATTTCCATGGAAATGCAAGGGACCAAGAATAGACAAAATAATCTCACAAAAGAAGAAGGAAGTTGGAGGACTCACACATCTCAACTACAAAACTTACTACAAAGCTATTATAATCAAGTTGGTGTGGTACTGGCATAAGAACAGACATATGGATCAATGGACTAGAGTTGAAAGTTCAGAAATAAATCCATACATATATGATCAATTGATTTTTGACAAGGGTTGCCAAGTTAGTTAAATGGAGAAAGAATAGTCTTTTCAGCAGATAGCACTGGGAAGACTGGATATCTACATACAAAAAAAATTAATTTGGACCACCTCACTATATACAAAAATTAACTCAAAGTGGGTAAAAGTGTGACTTAAAACTGTAAAACTGTTAGAAGAAAACATTGGCTTAAATCTTGTGACCTTGGATTAGGCAATGGTTTCTTAAACATTATACCTAAAGCAAAAGCCACTAAAGAAAAAATAGACATATTAGACTTGATCAAAATTAAAAACTTTTTTGCAGCAAAGAAGAGAATCAAGAAAATGAGAAGACAGTCCACAGAATGGGAGAAAATATTTGAAAATCATGTATCTGATAAGAGTGTAGGATCTAGAATGTATAAAGAACATTTACAATTCAACAATGAAAAGACAAATAACAGAATTAAAATATGAGCTAAGGATTTGAATGAACATTTCTCCAAAGAAGATGTAAAATGGCACCGGAAAAGATGCTTAAACATCATTAGTCGTAAAAGAAATAAATGCAGATCAAAACCACAATGAGATACACTTCACACCCACAAGGATAATAATAACAATAGTAACAGTAATAACAAAAAGACCAAATAACACTAGTGTTGGAGAGGATGTGAAGAAATTGGAAACCACGTACATTGTTGGTGGGAATGTAACATGGTGGTGCAGCTGTGGTGGAAAACAGTCTGAGAGTTCCTCAAAAATTTAAACATAGAGTTACCATATGACGTAGCAGTTCCATGCCTAGGTATATACCCAAGAGAAGTGAAAGCATGTTCAAGCAAAAACTTGTATAAGAATGTTCATAGCAATATTATTCGTGATAATAATAAAAAAATGGAAGCAACCCAGCTGGTCAATGGATAAACTAATGAATAGATAAACAAACTGTGGTCTACTCATATGTTTGAATATTATTCAGCTATAAAAATGAGTGAAGTATTAGTACATGCCATGACACGGGTAACCTTGAACATATTATGCTAAGTGGAAAAAGCCAGACACAAAGAGCACATTTTATGTGATTCCATTCATTTGAAAAGTCCAGAATAGGTAAAAACATAGACACAGAAAGGAAATTAGTGGTTGGCTGGGGCTGGAGGGAGAGAGAAATGGGGAGTGATTGCTAATGGGTATAGAGTTTCTTTTTAAGGTGATGAAAAATGTTCTGGAATTATATAGTGATGATGGTTGCACAACTTTGTGAATTAAAAATATCACTGAATTGTACATTCTAAAATGGTGAATTTTATGATATGTGAATTACATCTCAAAAAAAAAAAAAATCCTTGGTGAAAACCAGGCTCATTGTCATAGTGTGCCGAAAGTCATACTTTCAATGACCTGAAATGCATTTCAGCTCTCGGGTAGCAAGCCTTAATGCATGCTAGATGCTGGAGAGTTTCCGTCAAGCAGGTGGACCAGGGAATGCTTTTGAAAGCCAGAATGATCCAGAGGTATCACTTCTGATCCTTCTGTCATGAATGCATTTGGATTTTTAAATTCATTATTATTTCTTTTTAATGACAGGGGCATCAGAGTTCCCAGGGGCTGGTCCATAGTTTCGTGGGTATTGAGAGCTAGGACTGAAACACCCATTTAGAGGAAAATGTGTGGCCCCGGAGCCAGCAGCTGCAGCAGTAGCTTCTAGATTGCCCACTTTGTGATCATGAAAGAGATGGTGGCTTCAGTGGAGGGTCATTGGGAGGGGTTGTTTTGGGGATCACTCCTTAAAGATCAGTCTGGAAGCTGCTTACAAAGCCCTTTCAATGATTTCCTAAGCCCTTGTTTCTCTAAATTAAATGTTTTTTTGTTTAGCTAGAATGATTTCATTTCCTTCAATAAAGCCTGATGGACGAGGCTCCTGCTCACTTCTCCTGTCCTTCCTGGAGCCACACTTCATGTTCCAGCTCTATCAAACTAGTGTCATCTCCCCCACATACCCTGCTTTTTCTTGCCTCTGTGTCTTTGTACCTGTTGTTATGCCTGCCTGGATCATTTCAATCTTACTTCTCTGCCTACTTCTTTTTCTTTTTCTTTTTTTTAAAGATTTTATTTATTTATTTGACAGAGAGAGGGACAGTGAGAGAGGGAATACAAGCAGGGGGAGAGAGAGAGGGAGAAGCAGGTTTCCCACTGAGCAGGGAGCCCGATGCGGGGCTCGATCCCAGGACCCTGGAATCATGACCTGAGCCGAAGGCAGAAGCTTAACGACTGAACCACGCAGGCGCCTTTGCCTACTTACTTTTCTAAGCCTCCATTTGAATCATCTCCTGGAAGTCTCTTGGAACAGCTCCCCTCCCCTCCAAGTCTGGGCAGGTGCTCTTCCTCCCTACCCATTGTCACCATAACCCCATGTTCTGTTTGCAACACTCTGCTTATAAGTTGAGACTGTGAGCACCTTGAGGGCAGAACCTCTTTCTGCTTTTCTTTGTTACCCTCTAACTTCGCAGAGCCTGGAACATTGTAACACTCGTCAGTGCTTGCTTTTCTGAATTGAACTTGTGACTTTTAGTATTCCTACTAATTTTTTGTGTGTAATTTTATATAAGGACTAAAGACCAGCTTGAGAAAGTAAATTAAAATACCAGAATATATATATACACACACAGACACACACACATATATGTATGTATATGTATATATGAAAAGATAATCTATGTAAATAGAGATAGGAAATATATATGAAAAGATAATAAACTTGGGCTCTATATGTAGGTCCATGATGGAGAACAATTATTTTTTAATTTAAGTTAACTTTCCAGGGTGATTTAAGGGCTTATTACAATGAGAAATATTTCACACAGAACTGTGAATATAGAGAAATTAGGGCATGCTTTAATCTGCTAATACACAGTAGTGTCTAATACGTTAAGTAGACCTAATTGGATAGTAATCACATTCCAAATTCCATTATTTTTCTTTATTGTCAACTACTTTAAGCCCACAGATATATATATTGTATACTTAATGAGTATAAATATATGTATCTACACATATATTTCAGACAAATATTTCAAGTGTTGCAGATCTACAGTCTGAAGACTGGTCCTCACCATGTGTCACACTGATGGGAACTTTAGATTAGAAATAGGGCAGAGGAGAGAAAGTAGGAGAGAGAAATTTTTGGCCTGTAATATTTCAGAGGGTGGCCTTAGTCTGAATGGCTGACAGAGTCTCTCATCTGTATACAGTATCAAATTCTGGATTTATCAGAAAAATTAAACAGATACAGATCGAGTTAGGAAAAAGAAAGGCAGATGGTCAAGTTAGGAAAGCTTACTACTCAACATACAGCATGGTATTTTAAAATAATAGTGAGGAAGATATGCATAAATTACTATTTATGAACTTACACTTACTTCTTTGGAAACCATTTTAGGGAAATGTGGGAAGACAAACACACTCAGCCTTGATGCTTTCATTCTCTATGGTGCATTTACTGAGTTCATTGTCAAATACATTCCAATAACTCCCTAGAGTACAATTTCAGCACGCTGAAATATACATGCTCATGATTCATTTTCTGTGCCTTTCAATTCAATATAATACTAAGTGATTATTACCACTTCAAGGCATATGAGATATATACTATGTTTCTCTTTTTTTGTAAAAATAAATTTTATTTTCTTATTAAAAAGCTATACATATTTATTACTGAAAGGTTTAAAAAGTGGAGCCAAGCAAGAAGATAAACCATAATTCTACCTACCAAATTAAAAAAAACCCAAACAAACACTATTAAAACTTCAGTGCCTATGCTTGCAGACACTTCTAGGTATATAATTTTTTTCCTTATAAAAATCAGAGTTATGAAAAACATTTTATTTAAAAATTTCATTTAAAATACATAAGGAACAACCATCCACATTAACCTTAGTTTTGGCAATTTCATGGTGTTCCCGTGTGGATTACCGTGATCTACTTAATTACTCCCCCATTACTTGACATTTAAATTTTTCCAGTTTCTCAAAAATACAAGTGGGCACTACAATGGAGAGAATTGTAATTAAATCTTTGCACATAATCTTTATTATATCCCAAGGGTAAACTCATCAAACTGAAATTACTGGGTCAGAAAGCATGATTATTCTAAAAACTTTTGATATACATTACCAAATTGCCCTTCCAAAATATTCTATCATTCACACTGTCATCATATGAGTATTCTCTCTATACATAAACTCACATTCACTAAAGACATAGAAAAATATCTTTACAAATTTGATAGACAAAAATGTTAGTTATCTCTTTTTGGATCTTTAAAGATACTATCCTTTTGTTAAATATTGTAGCGTATTTCCAGTTTGTAATGTGTCTTAAATTTGCGTGCCTTCTGGGGCGCCTGGGTGGCTCAGATGGTTAAGCGTCTGCCTTCGGCTCAGGTCATGATCCTGGGGTCCTGGGATCGAGTCCCGCATCGGGCTCCCTGCTAGGCGGGGAGCCTGCTTCTCTCCCTCTCTCTGACTTTCATGAATAAAAAAAAAAAAAAAAAATGTGCATGCCTTCAGAACATAGATTCAGAACATGCCTTCAGAACATAGAACAAATACAAACATGTATTTTTTTTTTTATGGCTCCTGTCATTGGTATAATGCCTGAAAAATGTATCCAAATATTCTGCAGCCCAAGGTTATATAGCAATTTACCTATATTTTCTTCTATTGTTTTTATGCTTTCATGTTTTTGTAAATAAATATTTAACCTACTAGTATTTGTAGAGGGAGAATAAGAGGTAAATATATAACAATTTTTATCCCTTAAATGTTTATCCAGTTGTCTCAAAACAATTACTGAACAAACCATTTTGTCCCCACTTGTGTTTTCTAAAGATACAAAGTAATTCAAATTATTTGAAGTTTCTTTATGTTCTATAAAAGCATGCTGATCTAAACATTAAAGAATCTTTCTGTGACTGCAGTAAAAATGCAAGTGCTGTATCAGATCAAGTCTCTTAAAGGAATTCTTGATTTCTTTATAAAGTGAAGGTGGGGGGTGGCAAGATTATCATTTGACTGCCTGTGAGGATTCTAGTCCCCATCTTGTCATCCTTTCTTTAAACCTAGCATTTCTTGGAAAATTCCGAGGCAAGATCACCTGCATTAAATGGCACTAGAAAAGCATTTCCTAGTTGCTCCCTAATTGTAAGAGAATATAGAAAATATTCTACATTTTAAAATTCTATATGGCTTATTATTATACCACATAGGAAAATAAAACATTAACTGCTTTTACGCTTAGAAGAAAATTAATAGCATTAAGGAAAACTGGAAATCCTTCCTAAATCATTGATTTTTATGAAAACTGGTGGAACACAGAGCTGAATTCACTGAATAACTGATTAGATCGGTTCTCTGTTTTACCTTTATGTACACAAAGGAGCAAAAACATTAAATTATATCTTTCTCAAAGGTAAATGAAGTAGTCATTAGAAATTCCTTCTGAATGGGAAAAAGATGTAGTCAGATGCCTAATCATCTTAATAGTATTTTGAGGTCTACTACTCACATCTTGGAATTTTAGTTTTCAACTAGTGAAGGTTCTGAGAATATAGGCACATGTGCTATAAAGGAATGAACGAATAGAAAGGAGTAAGAAAAAGAAGTATGTGGTGTGACATAAAAATAAGATGGGGAATCCTCACTTTTGGATTAGACTGGTTAGACCAGTCCCTTTCAAACTTTCTTGGTCATGAGTTGTCCTGGGATCTTGATAAGATACATACTCTGGTCCAGAATCTGGGTGTAGGCCTGAGAGTCTATGTTTCTGACAAGCTTCAGGTGATGCTAAGGCCGCTGGTCCATCCATGGAGCACACTTTGAGTGGCAACGATATAGAAGAACTTGAGTTCTTTTTAGTTCTACAATTCTGTGCTTAACTAACAGAGATCCTTTGTTTACTTGGTAAAGAGATACTTCGGGCTTCATTTTTCCAAGTATACATCTGTTTCAATGTGTGAATCATCCACACATCCAGAATCTGGACCCTCAAATAATTTACTTACCACCTGAAGATAATAAGGAAGGTGATAGAGTGTTCTCAGATTTCTCCAGGCAGAAAAGCCAACAGAACTTCGGTAGTGCTGAGCAATGAAAATGCCATTTGAGTGCGTGCAGGGGAGCCTGGTGCAGTCTCATGCACTGGGTAGCAAAGACCAGTCCCCATGGAATCTGCAGCCACCTATCTAAACTCCCTAAGAGCTGCTTCTGATTTACCAAGAGTTTCAGAAGCCATGACCAGTTTTTGGTATGTTTTCTAATCTGTGGTAATATTATTAGTATGTGCAAGAGGGTGTATGGGTATGAATGTGCCTGTGTATGAATTGGCAGATAATTTAAGGTTTTTGGAATAAGTGTTGTAAGGCAAATATAATGGACTTAAAGATAATCCCAACTTTGCAGATTTCCACTTGCAGGGAGGTTAATGGAAGATAAAGTTCTAGTACCAGATCTGCTGTGAACTGACTATAAGGTCTTAAGAGAACTCATTTACAACCTGGGCTTCAGGTCCTCACTTATTAAGTGAGTGAGTTGGGTAGAATGACCTCAAGTGTCCCTCAAGTCAATAATTTCATAAAAAGAGCTTGGTTTAAAACTTAAACTTAGTTTTGAGCCAGAGTGTCACCTTAAAAAAATACGTTTTGATTTCTAATTCTTTTTTTTTTTTTAAGATTTTATTTATTTATTTGAGACAGAGAGAATGAGAGACAGAGAGCATGAGAGGGAGGAGGGTCAGAGGGAGAAGCAGACTCCCCGCCGAGCAGGGAGCCCGATGCGGGACTCGATCCCGGGACTCCAGGATCATGACCTGAGCCGAAGGCAGTCGCTTAACCAACTGAGCCACCCAGGCGCCC
>NW_028055916.1:0-399 GCF_054177405.1 Leptonychotes weddellii
CTCAGCTTCGCCTGGTTTTGAACTTCCCGTAGAGCCAGTGAGACTGCGTGTGTTTTCTCTCCCGACGCCGCGGACCCGACCAGGCTCCTCTGCTCGGCCGGCGCCCACGAGCCACCGCCCGGTCGCGCCCGGTCCTGGCGACACTGGGCAGCTCTGCCCCCCGGGGCCGGTCGCCAACACCTCTGCAGCCCGGAGCGAGACTTTCTCCGGGGCCCTGGCACCGGGCAGCGTGTTGTTTTCGTTTGTTCTCTTTTTAAAAATGGAGACAGCTTAGGTTTTTTCCTGATTACAAAAAGAAATTCAAAAATCCTTTTAAGAGAAAACAGAAAAAAGTATAAAGAAGTTGCCAGCGCAGCCTGGAGACTGTGCTGGTCGTATGTGGTGTATGTCCTTCCAGGC
>NW_028055917.1:0-399 GCF_054177405.1 Leptonychotes weddellii
GGTGATAGACACTGGGGAGGGTATGTGCTCTGGTAAGCGCTGTGAATTGTGCAGGACTGTTGAATCTCAGATCTGTACCTCTGAGACAAATAATGCAAGATATGTTAAGAAAAAAAAAAGAAGAAGAAGAAGGTAGCGGGAGGGGAGGAATGAAGCGGGGGAAATCGGAGGGGTGGACGAACCATGAGAGACGATGGACACTGAAAAACAAACTGAGGGTTCTAGAGGGGAGGGGGGTGGGAAGATGGGTTGGCCTGGTGGTGGGTATTGAGGAGGGCACGTTCTGCATGGAGCACTGGGTGTTGTGCATGAACAATGAATCATGGAACACTTCATCTAGAACTAGTGATGTAATGCATGGGGATTAACATAAGAATAAAAAAAAAAGAAAGAAAAAAA
>NW_028055918.1:0-399 GCF_054177405.1 Leptonychotes weddellii
TTTGGTTCAGGTCATGATCTCATGGGTCACGAGATCAAGCCCTGCGTCGGGCTCTGGCGCTGAATGCGGAGTCTGCTTGTCCCTGTCCCTCTCCCTTTGGACCTCCCCCCCACTCTTTCTCTCTCTCAAATAAATAAATAAATAAATAAAATCTTCAAAAAAAAAAGAAAAATCTTTATGGTATTATAAAACACAGATAAAAAAAAAAAAAAGGAAAAAAAAACCCCACACAAACAAATATATAGCTTAATGAATTACACCTTCTAGCACTTAGCAAGTGGAGGGTTTTTGCTTTCTAACCTGAGTGACGTGTCTATGTCTGGAGATTTGGCGGGGGTCAATGGTTGGGTACATTTGGAGGAACTCCAGCGGATCCTTCAGGACCCAGCTCTGGATGCC
>NW_028055919.1:0-399 GCF_054177405.1 Leptonychotes weddellii
AGATAAAATCTTTAAAAAAAAAAAAAAGACAAATGCCATAGGACTTCACTCATGGGGAATTTAAGAAACAAAATGAACAAAAAAAAGACAACACTTTTGTTTTAAATTTTATTATGTTAGTCACCATACATTACATCATTAGTTTTTGATGTAGTGTTCCATGATTCATTGTTTGCATATAACACCCAGTGTTCCATTCCGTAAGTGCCCTCCTTAATACCCATCACTGGGCTAACCCATCCCCCCAACCCCTCCCCTGTAAAACCCTCAGTTTGTTTCTCAGAGTCCATAGTTTCTCATGGTTCATCTCCCCCTCCGATTTCCCCCCCTTCATTAGCGCTCACCATAGCACATACTCTTCCCAATGTCTATCACCCAGCCACCCCGTCCCTCCCACCC
>NW_028055920.1:0-399 GCF_054177405.1 Leptonychotes weddellii
TAAACATTGGGGAGCACGTACCCCTTCAGATCACTATATTTGTATCTTTGGGGTAAATACCCAGTAGTGCAATTGCTGGGTCGTAGGGTAGCTCTATTTTCAACTTTTTGAGGAACCTCCATACTGTTTTCCAGAGTGGCTGCCAGGAAATAAAGCATTTTATTTTTTCATTTTTATTTTTTTATTTTGTCTTTTTAAAAAGATTTTATTTATTTATTTTACAGAGGGAGAGAGAGAGAACAAGCAGGGGGAGCAGCAGAGAGAGAGGGAGAAAGGGAGAAGCAGGCTCCCTGCTGAGCAGGTAGCTCAATGCGGGGCTCCATCTCAGGAATCTGGGATCATGATCTGAGCTGAAGGCAGACGCTTAACCAACTGAGCCGCCAAGTTGCCCCTGAAATA
>NW_028055921.1:0-399 GCF_054177405.1 Leptonychotes weddellii
TTTTTCCATATCCATGGTTCTCTCAGGTTAATTGAGCATTAATCTCATAACGGATATCATATACCATATACAACTAGTTGGATTGCATGTCTGATTTTAATATATAGATCATAATTGTGCTGAATAATGAAGATAGTGAGATATTTGCCTTTTGGAAAATGTGTAACTTGATATCTACATACTATCATTGTGATTTTGACTGAAAATGCTGTGTGTCATGAAATAAAAATTAATTTTAAATACAATTTCATGAAAGAGTGAACATTTATCTATTACTAGAGATATGCATGCTGACCATCTCCTGTCCCTATTAGAAATGTTAACATACTGACATATTGTGCACCTGTAAACTGGGGGTCTTGCCTTTGAGGTCAATTCAGTGATTGCTTCATTTTCAGG
>NW_028055922.1:0-399 GCF_054177405.1 Leptonychotes weddellii
AGTGGCATTTCAGATCTCTCTTTATCTACTTTCAAACGAGGTCCCCCAAATGGGCTCCTTAAAGGTTTGATAAGACTTCAAGAGATTCTTTGTAAATGCTACCAGTTATTCCCTTAAACAACCAAGGGGAAACTAATATTAAAATTAATGGAAAATATTGCCAAATTCTTAGATATTGGAGCTACACTTTTTTTTTTTTAAAAGATTTTATTTATTTATTTGACAGAGAGAGACACAGCGAGAGAGGGAACACAAGCAGGGGGAGTGGGAGAGGGAGAAGCAGGCTCCCCGCAGAGCAGGGAGCCCGATGCGGGACTCGATCCCAGGACCCTGGGATCATGACCCGAGCCGAAGGCAGTCGCTTAACCAACTGAGCCACCCAGGCGCCCGGAGCTACAC
>NW_028055923.1:0-399 GCF_054177405.1 Leptonychotes weddellii
GTGCAGATGGCGGACGGGAGCCAGGCACAGCTGGGTAAGGCCCGTGGGGCGGGCGGGGGCCCCCTGGGCTGGTGCCCATGGAGCCTTGGGTCACCACACGTCCTGCCTCCGCAGCCATGAGCCACCTCAACGGGCACAAGCTGCACGGGAAGCCGGTGCGCATCACACTGTCCAAGCACCAGAACGTGCAGTTGCCCCGCGAGGGCCAGGAGGACCAGGGTCTCACCAAGGACTATGGCAACTCCCCCCTGCACCGCTTCAAGAAGCCCGGCTCCAAGAACTTCCAGAACATCTTCCCGCCTTCGGCCACTCTGCACCTCTCCAACATCCCGTACGTGCTGGGTGGCGGGCAGGGGAGGGGTCCTGTCGGGAGTTGAGCGGCGCCTGAGGGAGAGGGAG
>NW_028055924.1:0-399 GCF_054177405.1 Leptonychotes weddellii
TCTGCCCTAGAAGAGTGGTTTGGAAGAGGGCAAGTTCAAAAGCAATCACCACAATGTGCGTGAGTGTAGATGCTGAGAAAATTGAAGTTCAGAGAGGTTAAGTAACTTACCCAAGGTCACACAGCACACAACTCTCAGAACTCAGGTCTCTGACTCCAGTGCCTGTATTCCTTACACTTTGTAGATGGATGGAGGCAGGCAGGGAGGGAAGGAAGGAAGGAAGGAAGGAAGGAAGGAAGGAAGGAAGGAAGGAAGGAAGGGAGGAGAAGAGAAATTAGAATACACAGGAAAGAAGATACCTCATAGTTCAGACCCTCTGGGGACAGAAAAGCACTATTCCTCCATAAATGTTTCATATTTATGGATGTGAAACCAAACAATTTGACTATAAAAAGGAGT
>NW_028055925.1:0-399 GCF_054177405.1 Leptonychotes weddellii
TAGGGACTCTGTCACACTCAGGTACCCCTGCTCTTTCTGTGAACTTGTGGATCCTGATACCACACTGTCCCACCTAGGATTCTGCCTTTCTTCACCACCTGAGCACCTTTCAGGCAGGGATGTCCTTCACAGGAGAAGACTTGTAGAAGGTCCGATTTTGTGCTCCACTGTTATACCATTTTCCAGTAGCCAGCTTCTGCAGGCTCCCTCCCCCTATGGTTTATCTTCTGATATATCCCCTTAAGTTCCCGTCTCCACACCTCCTACCTTGCAAAAAGTGGTCAGTTTTGTATTTGTAGAATTGTAGAAATTCTTTTCTTAGTTCTCAGTTTGAATTTACAGGTGTTCTGAATGATTTTATAGATTTCTAGCTGGATTCAAGGGACACAAGCAGGGGGA
>NW_028055926.1:0-8689 GCF_054177405.1 Leptonychotes weddellii
AGCAATGTCCACAATAGCCAAACTGTGGAAAGAGCCCAGATGTCCATCAACAGATGAATAGATAAAGAAGATGTGGTATATGTATACAATGGAATACTATTTAGCCACCAAAAAAAGAAATCTTGCCATTTGCAATGACATGGATGGAACTAGAGAGTATTATGCTAAGCGAAATAAGTCAATCAGAGAGAGACAATTATCATAGGAGCTCACTAATATGTGGAATTTAAGAAGCAAAACAGAAGATCAGAAGGGAAGGGAGGGAAAACTAAAACAAGATGAAATCAGAGAGGGAGACAAACCATAAGAGATTCTTAATCATAGGAAACAAACTGAGGATTGCTGGAGGCGGGGGTGGGGGTGGGGGGATAGGGTAACTGGGTGATGGACATTAAGGAGGGCATGTGATTTAAAAAGCACTGGGTATTATATAAGACTGATGAATCACTGAACTCTACTCTGAAACTAATAATACATAATATATTAATTAATTGAATTTAAATTAAAAAATGCCCATTATCTTGAATTTCATTCATAAATGGAATTTTTCTTTCATTGCCTGCAAAAAGCATCTCTCACTTTCAAATTTATTTTACTTTCTATTTATCAGGGCTATGGCTCTGTTTTTGCTGTTCTAGAGGCCTCCTGGTTTCTCTTGTAATAAAGTCATTTAAAAAAATGTATGAAGATAAGTTTTCAATTAGAAGTTTGGCAAAGGTTTTTTATCTACAAAGGCAAAATATAATTGAATAGAGATAGAAACCATGGAAATATACCTGACAAATTAGGATATATATTATAGTAAACCTTTGAACCTTTGAATAATTATCTTAACTTAAAAATTTTAAATTAGAAGCTGCCTCAGCTATGAGTTTAATACGTGAAATGACAAATATGTGACAGCATGATGGCCACTTCATTTAATGACACTTTCCGTAGGTTACAAAAGTTATATCCTGGTATATGTTGAAAACTATTTCATTCAGAGTGGGAAATTTGGGCAAACCAACACAGTATATAAAGTCACTTTCTTTTTTCAAGTCAAATGTGTGGGAACTGAAGGGGATGAGGAGAACATGCCATCCCCAAGTACGCTGCTTTGGCATAAGGATTATTTTGAACTGAAGGCAATTGAGCATCAGCAGATGTAGGAGGAGTTCTCTTCCCTCCCCCTTTTCTGCCTAAGAGCAGAGCATAAATTTTCCTTTGTGAAGGTGCCCCCTTCTCCTGTTCCAGAAAGAGGAGAGCAACTCTTATCACCAGTGATGCAGAAATGACAATAAGGTGAGTCTGCATAAACAAACTTGACTAAAAAAACCCTTATCTCCAATTAGTTCCCCCATAGATTTTCTAGTCACTTAGCCACTATTTATCATACCTCAAAGCCCAAACCCCTTTTCCTTTGTTAAAATGATATATACAAACCCCTGAGTCTAAGTGCTGCTTTGAGTTTCACTTATTTTCTGTGAACTCCTATGCATGTAAGATATTAATAAAGTTTATGTTCCCTTTCTCCTATTACTCTGTCTTTTGTCAGTTAAATTTGCAGGCTGCCAGGCAATGAAACTAAGAGGGAAGAGGACAAAACAAAACAGTTTTAACACTATCTGAGGAAGAAAATTATGCATCCCTATCAAAACTGTTTAGAAGCCTCTGCTTAGTGATGCTTATTTCTGGCTAGTTGCTGGTACAGCCAGAGGTCCCCCAAAATGGGTTTTTCAGGATGGAAAACTCTTTGCTTTTTTACAAGCTTAGGGAGATGAGTCAGTGGGAAGGTGAAAATGTTAGAGAGGGAGAATGCAGTGGGTCTTCAGGTCCCTTAGTAGTTGCGGAAGTTTGGCATCTAGGACAACGGAGGAATTCGAAGAGTGCAAGGATAAAGTATATGTGAGAAATTATATATGATAAAGAGGTGAAGAAGTTGGTGGTTGATGGAACTTTTATGGCATTAACCTTGTTTTCACAACAAAGTAGGAGGCCAAGGCTTTTGGTTAGATTTGGGGAAGGGAGGTGTTACATGGGGGAGTTTTATCCTCAATTTATAGCACTGCATCTGCCTATTAGGAGTTAAATTGTCCCCTTCTTCCCCTATGCAAATTCATATGTTGAATTCCTAATCCTCAATACCTCAGAACGTGACTTTATTTGGAAATAGGGTCCTTGCAGATGTAATTAGTCAAGACGAGGTGATACTGGAATAGGGTAGGCCCCTAATCCAATATAGCTGGTGTTGTCATAAAAAGGGGGAAATTTGGGCACAGACACACAGAGAAGGAAGATGATGTAAAGAAGCATAGGGAAAAGATGGTCATCTACAAGCCAAGGAGAGATGCCTAAAACAGATCCTTCCTTCACAGCCCTCAGAAGGAATCAACTCTACTGACACCTAGATTTTGGACTTTTAGCCTTCAGAACCACGAGACAATAAATTTCTGTTGTCTAAACCACTTAGTCTGTGTTACTTTGTCGCGGCAACCCAAACAAACAAATATATTGGCCATCGTAGTAGAAATTCATCCTTGGTGAATTGAATGGATGAATGAATAAATAAATGCATGGACAAGTGCAAAAATGACTCTCAGGGTTGAGGATAAGAAGAAAAATTTCTAATCAGTGGTGAAGTTGTCCCAGAGGGTTGAAATAGTCCTCAGAGTTCAGTCGATGATTTGGAGAAATAGTGAATTTGAAATTCAAATGAAGATAACTGGAAGGAAGGTGATAAATTGTTTAGAAGTAATGAGGTGGAGTAAGACAAGGATAAACCCTTTATCCCGTAACACTGAATTAAGGAGGGATTGGAAAAAGTGAATCTTAACCAACTGAGCAGCTGGGGATGTGGTTTAAAAAGTATGCATTATCTTCACTGTCCTTGGTTCTTCCTATTGGAAAAGCCTTCCTATTTCTCATTTCTGTTCTTCCTTTGCAGTTGTTATGCTTCTAGTGTTATAGAGCTAACTTAAAAAAAAATTACCTCTTGAAATCACACAATTGACTCCTATCCCCGGGATCATACAGAAAATGTGTGTTAAAATACTGCATTTTTTAAAAAAGATTTTATTTATTTATTTGTCAGAGAGAGAGAGCATCAGGCAGAGGGAGAAGCAGGCCTCCTGCTGAGCAGGATGCCCGACTGGGGGCTCGATCCCAGGACCCTGGGATCATGACCTGAGCCGAAGGCAGACGCTTAACCAACTGAGCCACCTAGGCATCCTTAACCTGCTGCATTTATGGTGGGCTCATTAACCTGGGAAGTAGATAATCTATGAAAAACATTTAAAGTTAATATCCCAATTCTTATGTTGGTGCAGATAATTAACATGGTTTTCTTGCCCAAGGAAATCATCTAAACTTATTTCTTCTTCTGTAGAATTTGGAGAACTCCAGAGAAACAGAACCAATAGGAGATCTCTATGTCTATGTCTATCTAAGGAGAGATTCTATCATCTATCTATCTATCTATCTATCTATCTATCTATCTATCTATCTATCATCTATCTACCTATCTATCTATTATCTATCTATCTATCATCTATCCATTATCTATCAATCTATCTAAGAGATTTATTTTAAGATATTGGTGCATATAATTATGGAGGCTGACAAGTCCCTTGATGTTCCTGGATCTCTGCAAGTTGGAGACCCAGGAAAGCCAGTAGTGTAGTTCGAAGGCCTAAGAAGTGGAGGGTTGATGGTGCAGATTCCAATATGGGTTAGAAGGTCTGAGAACCAGGAGTGCCTAGGGCTGAAAAAGATCGATGTCCCAACTCAAATAGTTAAGAAATAAGTGAATTCAAGCTTCACTCTACCTTTTTGTTTCATTCAGGTCCTCAGTGGATTAGATGATGTCTGCCCACATTGGGGAGGGCCATCTGCTTTACTCAGTCCACCAATTCAAATGCTAATCTCTTCTGGAAACACCCCCACAGACACACCCAGAAATAACTTTTAATTAGTTATCTAGGCACCCCTTGGCCATGTCAAGTTGACACACAAAATTAACGATCACAACTACCCAACCCAGGAAGCTGTCTTCACTCTAGAACTTGATCTCAGTTCCATATTGCTATTCAGCCAACCACTGAGTCATGCTATATAGTTAAATTTATATAGCTTTCCTAAGTGAACTGTAACCTTTTGGTTTGTAGCCTCTTGTCCTGGAGAAAATGTCTATTTTTCTCCTTTATCTCCCTCTCTAATCTCAATAATGCCACTTGCCTTAGTCTGTTCCATAAATTCAGCCTATAATCTCTCAGGCAAGTCTCTTTTTGTCACTTCCAAAGGACCTACCAAATTGTGAGACACACAGCAGATGTTGCAGACATTGCAGAAATACAGATTGATGTTTGCATAATTAATTGTCTGGACTCAGACTGCACTTAAACAGTTAAGAATTTGACTGAGTTTGTCTGGGGAGCTCACAGATCACTGGGCCCTTTTCAGCCTATTCATGGAGGCCTGGACTGGCAGGTTATTTGAGAACCAAAGGAAATCTGGTAAGAAACAAATGGAATGCTTCTAAATATCAGGTTATTAATGTTTATTAGTTTAGCTAAAACTTTTGAGCACTTACTCTGTGCCAAACACCAGAGTAAAAGGCTTTACATTTAGCAGTAATTATGGGGAAGAATTATCCCTATTTTTCAGATAAGGAAATTAAAGCTTAAAGAATTAAGCAACTTGCTCAAAGTCACAGAGCTTATATGGCATTTAAGTGGGTGGGATTTGAACCTAAGGTTGGCTAAATTTCCAGTGCCTGCTTTCCACAAGGGAGATACTCTTTTGCTATTAACTTATGTTTGAGTTAGGGCCTCAACTACTGTCGAGAACAAATATCTCCCCTGCACTGCTCAGAGCGTTGTCAGTAGCTGCCTCTAATAATTGTTCCCGTACCCAGCTGGCTCTTAGGCATTTATTAAACTCTGCCTCACATTCTTGAGCATGTTTCCTATAAATATTTCCAGTTTTAGGTCGACTGCCCTTGTTCTATGTTTCCTTCAAGAGTTATAACACCAGTTTGATCTGAGGGAGTGATTTTCGCCTTAACACCCCAGCTACATAATATTAAAGGGGCATCTGAGGTTTTCTTACATAATTACTGCATAACCTGCCCTGCCCCCTGCCCCCATAAAGGGTGTAAGCTTACACAACCCTGGTTATTATTCCCAGGGTGATTTTAGAGTTTATGTGTGCATATGTTTGTGTGTGCATTCATATTGGGAAAGCAAAGATAAAACATGATAAATTGATGTTAACCTTAAGATCTCTTCATTTTCTCTAGTAATTGCACAAGTCACATGTGAAACTAATTACAAAAGGTCATACTGAGTGGTACACTAGTTAAAGTGCTTTGGGTTTACATTATTCATGGAAAGATTAAGCATGGGAAAAATCCAATTTTTGTAAAAATTATTTCCAAAAAGAGTCAAATAACTCTAAAATCACTATAGTTTGGATGTCCTTCTATTTCAATGAAATGATTCTCTTAAAAACTGCACATTTTGTTTTGTTTATGAGGATACCTAGTATATTAAGTTTGGCATTTTCAACCCATGCCATTCAGAGACTTAGCTTTTACCTAAATATTTTATACATGCTGTATTATTTGACCATCTGTTGTCTTGGACATATTGTTTTTCTCTTTAGGTTTTATTTATTTATTGCTTTTAAAGTTGTCTTTCAGTGAGTTACCCATTTAATTGTTTATAGCTACATGTCTGCATGTGAAGTAAAGACCATTTGTTGTCTTTTAAAGGGTCCTACATACACACCATTCCCAGTTTGTATGTAATATGTGTTTTCATGAACAGCTGTCAGCCCTGGGTGGTGGATTGCTGGGAAGACTGGTCAGAACAAAATGGCACAAATACCCAGAGACCTTGATGGATGAAGGACAGAAAGGGAAACACGATGCTGTAACCTGGAGAAAGCAAAGTGAGTTGATGCTGACTATGAATAAAGCAAGTACCATAAATTCAGAGGATGAAACTGACATCAAAGTCAAGGGATGGTGACATCAGAGTCAAAGGTGTCATGGGAAGGCTACTGAAGACTTGGAACAGAGATCTGGAGGAGGTGGTACAATTCAGACAAGAGTGGAGGGCATAGGGTTTAACAGAACAAGAATACAGTGAAGTGACCAGGAAGAGTCTCAGGGTCTAATAACTATTGGTGGGTCTATAATAAATATAATTCTTCATTTCTGGAAAAGAGAAGGATAATGTTTGGAAGCTGGGTGGCACTTCCCAGCCTAGAAAAAGACATGGGACTGAAGATTTATTTATTTATTTTGCTAAATCATTTCAATAAGGGGAAAGCTAAATCCTCCTGGGATACTGACTTCCTGACTGTCATATTCTGAGGAATAATGATATAATATTTGTAATTGGTAAGGCTCAATTTGGAATTATTCCATAAAATAAATATCAAGGCCTGTTGTTTTGGTGCCAGATATCAGCTAAGGTATCTATGATCAGGAGTTTCAGGTATAAATATGTGCCCATATTTTATTAAAGATTTTTTTATTTATTTGACAGAGAGAGAGAGACAGTGAGAGAGGGAACACAAGCAGCGGGAGTGGGAGAGGGAGAAGCAGGCTCTCCACCGAGCAGGGAGCCCGATGTGGGGCTCGATCCCAGGACCCTGGGATCATGATCTGAGCTGAAGGCAGACGCTTAATGACTGAGCCACCCAGGTGACCCTATGTGCCCATCTTTTAAATGGTAATATTGGGTTTTGCTTTTTGATAATCTTAAAATGTATCTCTGCAGTAAATAAAGAGGAAACCATGAGATTACTATAGAAATTCCAGTTTGAGGCTAGTATTCTCATGAAGGTAAGCCATCCATCTTCCCTATACAACCATTCCTAATTAAAACTCATCACTCTTGCTGTGTCAGAAAATTCCAATTTTGATGGTGAGATTAGAGTTGCCAACCACTTGATGAGGTCAGTAAAATGATTCATGGGTGCAAAACAGGCAATTTTTGGAAAGGCTAGGTGCTGGTTTATGCAACTGGCCTGATTATAGACACAGCTGATGGCTCAGAAAGGCAGACTTTGGAACACTATGTGTGGGTCTTTCCATAAACATGAATTGTTCTTGAAAAATTTGTTGGGTTTATTGGTGGTAGTCTTCTTCTCCATGAGAGATGAATGTTTCCATTCACCAATGTTAAAAGACTAAATCTCACCATTAGTTTTGGAAATCTCAAAGAGCAGAGCTTTTAAAAGGTGTAAGTTTTCTTTTTTTTTTAAAGAGATATTTGAAACTCTGGCAAGAGTCTTGCACTATAATTTGTATAAAGTGGGATGCATTCATGGAAAAAGAGGTTATTGTGCAAACTACTGGGATTCTGGGAAACTAAGATAACATCAGTATCATAATACTAATTTAGTAAACTTAGACTTTATTTCTCCCTCTCCCACTGATTAAACTTACTGGATGAGCTTAAATGAGTCATTTAATGTCTGTACCTCAATTCTTCTCTAGAAAATGTAAATTAAGTTGACACACAGTATAAATAAGAGCTTATTTCTAATCCTTGGATCTTCAGGTATTTTGTATATACTTATAATAACATTGTCATTTTCCAAATGAATTCATAAAGCAATCAGATTTCAGAAGAATCAGACGTGGAGATAGAAACTTGTTTACAAAATCACTGCTTCTTCATTTTTCAAGAAACATTAGTATTTTCTTACTGTGTTTTTTTCTAAATAAATCATGTGTTTTAAAATAGGACCTCTCTAAATATTTTATAAGCCAAATTTGTTTTTTAGATTGAGTCAGAGGTCCTTTCTTTATTTTAGAGCAATGATCTGGTCCTGAGATCCCATTCTAAAATTTAAACCATGAGTATAATATTTCTCAAAAAATTATCCTGAAAAAAATTAATGATACAAGATTTTATAGAATTGAGCTCTTTTTTTTCCCCATTAGAACACAAATTCAAGTTCTTGTGTTAATTTCAGGAAAAAGAACTTGAAAGAGGAAACTTCTTTATTTTTTTTTAATTTATTCATTTGAGACACAGAGATAGAGAGAGAGAATGAAGAGGGGGAGAGGCAGAGGGAAAGGGAGAAGCAGGCTTCCCGCTGAGCAAGGGGCCTGACGCGGGGCTCGATCCCAGGACCCCAGGATCATGACCTGAGCTGAAGGCAGATGCTTAACCATCTGAGCCACCCAGGCGCCCCAAAAGAGGAAACTTTCCCAAGAGTGATCTCTAAATGAAAGATTGAGTTATATTATTCATTTTGTAATAAGGTTCTTGATTCTGATTACATATAACTTAAAATAATTTATTAATTGGTTTTATGTGAAGTTGGACATCAAATTTGGCTGCTTAATGATAATAATAATAAGCACATACCCTCCCCAATGTCTATCACCAAGCCCCATCCCTCCCACCCCAACCCTCCCACCCCCCACCACTCCAGCAACCCTCAGTTTGTTGCCTGAGACTAAGAATTCCTCACATCAGTCAGATCATATGATACATGTCTTTCTCTGATTGACTTATTTCCCTCAGCATAATACCCTCCAGTTCAATCCACGTCGTTGCAAATGGCAAGATTTCATTCCTTTTGATGGCTTCATAATATTCCATTGTGTATACATACCACATCTTCTTTATCCATTCATCTGTCTATGGACATCTTGGCTCTTTCCACAGTTTGGCTATTGTGGACA
>NW_028055927.1:0-399 GCF_054177405.1 Leptonychotes weddellii
TACAGTTTTTAATTGCCTTTCTTTTTCTCTTATTGAGAGAAGAAACCTGACTTTCTCCCCATCTCATTAATATCTTCCAGCTTTTTTTTTTTTAAAGATTTATTTATTTATTTGAGAGAGCGAGAATGAGAGAGAGTACATGAGAGGGGGGAGGGTCAGAGGGAGAAGCAGGCTCCTCGCTGAGCAGGGAGCCCGATGCAGGACTCGATCCCGGGACTCCAGGATCATGACCTGAGCCGAAGGCAGTTGCTTAACCAACTGAGCCACCCAGGCGCCCTTCCAGCTTCTTATACATGCTCATCTCTGCTAAACAGAAGCTTTAAAGTTGGTTTGTTCTGTCTTTTCTTGACACTTTGTAAGTTACTTACTTGGTAAATGTGGCTTACCTCGGAGTATATG
>NW_028055928.1:0-399 GCF_054177405.1 Leptonychotes weddellii
CGTGCCTTCAGGGGCGCCTGGGTGGCTCGGTCATTGAGCGTCTGCCTTCGGCTGAGGCCATGATCCCGGGGTCCTGGGATTGAGCCCCGAATCGGGCTCCCTGCTCAGCGGGAGGCCTGCTTCTCCCTCTCCCACGCCCCCTGCTTGTGTTCCCTCTCTCGCTGTGTCTCTCTCTATCAAATAAATAAATAAAATCTTAAAAAAAGAAAAAAGAAAACGTGCCTTCACTTATGAGTGTTCAGTCTCTTCACATGAGACCAACCTAGGTGTGGTCCTTCGGAGTCCAGACTGGAATACTGAATTCTCTAGAGAGGAGATCCAGATTGAGACATACGCCTTCCTCAGCACAAACTAAGGGCTCCCTGGGGACAACTTTGTTTTGCCTTTTCTATTTCAGTA
>NW_028055929.1:0-399 GCF_054177405.1 Leptonychotes weddellii
TCTTTAAAAAAAAAAATAAAAAAAATAAACTAAAGGGTCAAGGGGGAGGGAGAAGTAGAGGTACAAAGTTTCTGTATGCTACTGAGGTTAAGTTATCAGCTTAAAATAGGATGTGGTAAGTATAAGATATTTTATGGAACCATCATAGTACTCAAGAGAAAAACCTGTAGGAGACCCATAAAGATTATGATAATGTAGTCAAAAGCATATCACCACAAAGGATGATATTGAGAGGGAAAGCAAAGCAAAGAAACCTACAAAACAGAAAACAACAAAATAACAATAGTAAATCTTTACCTAGCAACAATTACTTTAAATATAAATGTATTAAATTCTGTAATCAAAAGACAGAATGGTTGAATGAATAATGATAAGAAAAAAAAAAAAACAGATCCAATG
>NW_028055930.1:0-399 GCF_054177405.1 Leptonychotes weddellii
CACCAAGTCCAGTGAAGAAGGCGATTCCCCCAGATAAGGTGATCCTGGGTCCCTGATAGAGCACGACCAGGACTGAAACAAGTATCAAGAGTAAACTGATTCTGGGAGCAAGTTTCAAGGAATTTTGAAACAATTTAAGCAACATCAGCATCCTTGAAAAGAGTTCGTGGCCTGGATGAGCCAGCTCCCCAGATGATGGCTGTGAAGGGAAAGAGCATTAACTTATAAAAGTATAATAAATGGACCACTTTCTCCAGTGGCCACTTTTAAGGGGATAGTTTCATTCAGACGTGTCATTTCTGAGGGAAAAAGCAGCTGTTTCTTTTCATCCTGTCAGAGTTCGGGCAACATTGGGACGGAGCCCTGGGCTCTAGGCCTTGGGTGGGAGCTGGGCTGCCT
>NW_028055931.1:0-399 GCF_054177405.1 Leptonychotes weddellii
TACTTGTAGTTACATGCCTGCTGAGCAAGGTCCGGTCACTTCTTGTGAGGTCAGTGTCTGTGAGGAGGTAGGCCTTTGGATTCACATCAGCCTCAGTCACTGCATCAGCTTTGGTGGTCTCCTGCCCCATGCTGCAGGGACACAGAAATGACCCACCCACAGGGAAGCAGGAAGTGGCTAGTGTTAAAGTCTTTTAACCAAAAATAGCAGTCACCTGCCCTTCTCTTTATGCTTCCTTCCCAATCCTGAAAAAAAGCAACCATTTAAAATTTATAGGTTCTTTTTATGGTATTTAGTCCATATATCCACAGATGTTCCTTGTTTCATCACATTTACACATTGAGTTTATATTACAGTAGACGAAGATTTTAGCATTCTCATCTATTCCATTACCCTCTC
>NW_028055932.1:0-399 GCF_054177405.1 Leptonychotes weddellii
ATTGGGGAGCACATGGCTGCTGGAAAGGCCGAGTCTAGCCCCCGACTCCTGTTCTTCCCACTGGGCAACATGACCTCCTCTGATAGGAGGGTGGGGGCCCGTCACTCCACGCCACTGGGAGACCCATTTCCAGCCAATGTGATGACAGAAATTTTATTCTTTTTTTTTTTTTAAAGATTTTATTTATTTATTTGAGAGACAGAGTGAGAGAGAGAAAGAGCACAAGAGGGGGGAGCGGGAGAGGGAGAAGCAGACTCCCTGCCGAGCAGGGAGCCCGATGCGGGACTCGATCCCGGGACTCCAGGATCATGACCTGAGCCGAAGGCAGTCGCTTAACCAACTGAGCCACCCAGGCGCCCCCAGAAATTTTATTCTTAAGGCTAAGCATGTATGGAAAGG
>NW_028055933.1:0-399 GCF_054177405.1 Leptonychotes weddellii
ATCCTTCTCTGGCCGTCATTTCTCTTAACTCTTCCACCCCTCCTTCTCTGCTCCCTTGCTTCTTCTTTCCTGGTTCAGGTGCTCTAAATATTTGGAGGAGAATAGAAGTCATAGAGTCATGGGTTTTTTTGTTGTCAGGGGGGCGGGCTAGGAGAAAAAAGGAATGTGAACGAGATTCTGAGATTAAGAGGAAGACCTTAATTACCTGCAGCTTGACTAATCACAGCTCTCTATTACTGAGAATGTTCTACCACATCTTTAGAAAGAAGAAAACTGCAACCAAATAAGGTGTCATGACGGATTCACTCGAAAAATCAATTTCCGAAGCCTGCGACAGAGTGTCAGCCCGTTGGCTACTCTCTCAAGGGCATCTGGATACAGCCAGGTGTGATGGGATGG
>NW_028055934.1:0-399 GCF_054177405.1 Leptonychotes weddellii
TCCGCGGCTCTATCACTTGCCAGAAGCGGCTGACGGAGGCCCCCTCCCCCGCCGTCTATCCTCCCGAATATCGCCTTGGATTCACTTCTCCGCACGTCTTACCCTCCAGAAAGTGGTCACTTTTCTGTTCAGAGAGTTGTTGCTATTCTTTTCTTTGATCTGTTGAGTTTGTAGGTGTTCAGAATGGTTTGATCCCTATCCAGCTGAATTCCTGAGACCAGACGAAATCCAGGTCTCCTACTCCTCAGCCATCTTGCTGCTACTGGTATTTTGAAAGGGATTGCATTAAATCTGTAGATTGCTTTGGGTGGTATAGACATTGTAACAATATTTGTTCTTCCAATCCATGAGCATGGAATGTCTTTCCATTTCTTTGCATCATCTTGAATTTCTTTCATC
>NW_028055935.1:0-399 GCF_054177405.1 Leptonychotes weddellii
TCCGGTTTTGTCTTATTTAATTTTTCCCTCTCTTCCCCTGTGATCCGCTGTCTTATTTCTCAGATTCCTCATATCAGTGAGATCATATGATACTTGTCTTTCTCTGATTGACTTATTTCGCTTAGCATAATACCCTCTAGTTCTTTTCTTTTTTTTTAAGATTTTTAAAAATTTATTTATTTGGCAGAGCGCGAGAGTAAGAACACAAGTAGGGGGAGTGGGAGAGGGAGAAGTAGACTCCTGCTGAGCAGGGATCCCAGTATGGGGCTCGATCCCAGGACCCTGGTATCATGACCTGAGCTGAAGGCAGATGCTGAACGACTGAGCCACCCAGGTGCCCCTACCCTCTAGTTCTATCCACGTCATTGCAAATGGCAAGATTCCTTTTTTTTTTTTTTT
>NW_028055936.1:0-16384 GCF_054177405.1 Leptonychotes weddellii
ATAGACACTGGGGAGGGTATGTGCTCTGGTAAGCGCTGTGAATTGTGCAAGACTGTTGAATCTCAGATCTGTACCTCTGAAACAAATAAGGCAATATATGTTAAGAAAAAAAAAAAAGAAGAAGAAGATAGCAGGAGGGGAAGAATGAAGGGGGGAAATCGGAGGGGTAGACGAACCATGAGAGACGACGGACTCTGAAAAACAAACTGAGGGTTCTAGAGGGGAGAGGGGTGGGACGATGGGTTAGCCTGGTAATGGGTATTGAGGAGGGCACATTCTGCATGGAGCACTGGGTGTTATGCACAAACAATGAATCATGGAACACTACATCTAAAACTAATGATGTAATGTATGGGGATTAACATAACAATAAAAAAAATTGCTCCTACTCAAAGTTATCGAGTCAAAGCTTCTTCAAGAGTTTTCAGTTTTCTTTTTCCATCTTTGTTAGTATTGTTAAAAGGTTTGCTTGAGACCAGAAATGAACTCTCTCCTCACAACTATATAGTAAAGTCGCTTGTCAGGAAAGAAGTAAGTAGCTCATCATTAGTCTAAGCTTGTCTCGTAAGAAAGATTGACTAATCATTGGCTTCAGCCCAGAAAGAACTGGCATCCAAGGCAGAGCTCCCCTTGGGTGGATCTCCTGACAGGAAGAAGCATATTTTGAGGTCCCATAACCCCGCTGGGAAAATCTAAATGAGGACCTGAGGGATCTTCAGGAATGGGAGCTGCCATTCAGATCGATGTTGATTTTCAAGAACTATGCTCTGAAGTTAGCATAGCCTGGCCGTCAGAAAGTTCACAGATTCATAGGGAGACAGACAAACCTTAATACTTCAGTGCAACACAGACTCCACTGGAACCCCAAGAAGAACAAGGTCCAGCTGTAGTGGCAGGCAAAGCTCCCTACAGGACAAAGTACTTGGAAGAAAATAAAAAGATCAGACAGAGAATATAGGAAAACATCTCAGCAAAGCCTAGAACAAGACCAAAGTTCTTCCCAATTTATGTATTCGGGCTATACAATTTTCAGTAAATTTAGGACTGTGAAGAGATTTCTTGATGCTGCCTAGAAATGTTCTGTCGTGTTCCTCTCTTTCCGTCTCTCGGTCTCACTCTCTCCCCACAGCCCTTCCTGGAAATCTTACCCAGGTTAAGTGGCCAAATAATCAGATGGCCTTCATTTGAGAAGCATTTCCTGACCACTCAGGTCTCAAGTCTGAGTCACGTGTTTTCATAGCAGCCTCACTTGTGTTTATTATAGAATATAGTAATTGCTTACTTTTCTTGCCATTCTCCAGCTGTTTAAGTTCTGTGTGGGCCAGGCCTCCCTCTATTTTGATTATCTTCACCTTTTTTATACTTACCACATAGACTATGAAGTCAATAAATATGCTGAATAAACTAATGAATAGATGTATATGTCTAAAATTACATGAATATATGTATACATTTATATACCTCCCCATACACATACACACCTACAGTGAATTTCTTATACCTTTTAGGTTAGTATCCCTGCTGTTTCTGGCATGCATTTAATGCATCAAGTAGTTAAATCAACGTAGGCACAAAATGGGAGTTGCAAACCAGAGGCAGTTATTGGAACTTTATACAAAGAGGTTCTTGGTTACAGGGAACAAAGCAAATGTCCAGTTTTTGAAACCGTGTAAGATCACTATACTAGTCTAATGATTAAACTGGTGCAAAATTGGGGCTTTATAAACTTCAGCTGTGGGGCTGAAGTCATGGGTTTTAAGGGACTCTGACTGCATCAATTAGAGGGATGAATTCAGACACAGGAACTTGAGTACCTGAGATGTCTTCCTTTCCTCTTTCTCAGCACTACAGCATCAATGAGCTAACTCTATCCCTTGGAAAGTGAACTATATTCTTATTTCCTGTTTTTCACTTCCTTGCTTTGGTCTTATTGGAAAATATGGGTCTAGTTCCAAGGAACTCCACTACCTGAAACATCTAGGGAAAAAAGTAGCCACTTTGTCATGCTATAAAAATGGGTACCTTACTTAATGAACTCTCCTTTTCCAGGAAGCTGACAGACACCTCGGCAATTGACCATTTCTCATTACCGACAAGTGTTCTATCATATATCATAAAGGGAAGAAGCATCAATACACTGCTCTCCACAAGGATGAACGAAGACTTACAAGTGACAGTGATAAAAGCTTGGCAACAGGAATGGGTGAGGGGACACAGATGAAGAATAATAAATAGACCAACTGACAGACAAGTGGAAGGAATGGTTGGGAGTCTTCCCTCACTCTAACTGAAGAGTTGTACACAGTATTGTGTCCACACCCCCTTGAGCTCAGCTCTCCACTTGGTGGCAGTGACTGCTGCCAGTGGATACACAAGCCATATGAACAGCTGTGGGGAATTTTCCTGTTAGCCTTGAATATGTGATTGGCATTGGACGACAAGATTGCTTAGCAGCCAGACCCTCTATGCCTCTCCCCTAGGTACTATAGTCTGGCAATTAAGCAAAGCGGGGTGCAGGTCTCGTAGCGTGGCTAATTAGTCTAGGTGTTATGCTCTGTGCATGCCATTAGTAGAATAGTGGAGAGGAGGTATATCCCCCTCTTCTGATACTTAGAAAACCCTTCAGCTCAGAAGTAATCTGTTTTCTCTGCTCAAGGCTCCGCAAGAGAGTACGTGAGCTGTTTCTGTCTTCTTGAGCAAACAGCCAGAGAACTGGCGAGTCTTGGGAAATAGGTCACTGGAAGTGATGGGGAGGTCCAAGCAGATATTGGGTAATACTTTTATTTGGAGTAAGTTTTTTTTTCTGTATTTAAAAAAAAAAAGGCAAGAATTCGCTATAAAAGAGACAGCATGACAGAGCAAGAGTACTAAAACTTAAAGTCTGAGAAGCCAGTTTGGGGTCTTGTCCCATTATGTTCTGATTGAGGGGATGATCTTGAGCAACAAATGTAAACTCCCTCACTCCCAGTTGCCTCATTTGTCAAGTTTTGATGACAGTGCTAAATTTTAAGTGTTTTTAGCCAGATTAGGGGACATATATTGGATCCTCCACTTAAGATGTAGAGACTTAGTAAAAAAGATATTGAATAAAAATGACATTAATAGTACTAAAAATAGTATATTTATTGCACTCATTATTATTGGCGCTATTAAGCTTTATTTTTTTAAGATTTTATTTATTTATTTGAGAGAGAGAGAGACAAAGATCTCGAGTGGGGGTGGGGGAGCAGAGGGAGAAGGGGAGGGAGAAGCAGGGAGCCCCATGTGGACTCCAGGACTCTGGGATCATGACCTGAGCCGAAGGCAGCTGCTTAAGGCACTGAGCCACCCAGGTGTCCTAATCTTCAAATTTTTATGTCAAAATAATTTTAATTTTACAGAAATTTACAAAGATAATCCATTATTCCTGTATTCCGTTCACTAGTTCCCTTAATATTAACATCCTATGTAACCATGACATGTTCGTCAAAGCCAGTAAATTAACAGTGGCACAACAATGTTAATTGATGAGGGAAGCAGAAGGCAAGCTGAGGGCAAAGTACAAGCTGACCACCTGCACCCCCCAACCCCGTCCCCCCAGGTGGGATCTGTGTGACTTTCCCCCGGGGAACTGCTGGATGCCCTAAAACTAAGGGAAGGGGGAAAAAAAACAAAAAACAATGGTTAACTGACAGAGATCACAGTCCTGCTGGACATAAAAGTCTCCATCAATTTACAAATATCTTAGTGGTTTATAAGAAAAAAGCAGTCTTATCAATAGCCTACCTTCCAGAAACCCATAGACTCAATTTCCTGGAGACCTAACCCTCCATAGTGACGTGGGAAACAAAGGCAGAAGGGAAAAGAAATAAAAATTAAATTTCCTTATAACCAGTAGCCCACGGACAAATACTTGTTGGCAGGGAGAGTATAACCTTCCTCCAGGAAACTCCCAACTATCTTAATGTTAATGCTTTGCTAGAGGGGAAAACAACCTTAGCTCAACAATAGCCAGGCCTCTAGAAAACTGTGAGTCTTCTTAAGCATATGAAAGTCCTTTTGGAAACCTCTCTTTTTCCTTACCTCCCCCCCACTTCAGGAGTATATAATCAGTCACTCCTTACAACCCCAGTGCAGCAACTCTTTCTGCCCACTGGTCCTGTCCCCATGCTTTTATAAGCCCACATTTTGTGCCAAAGATGCCTCAAGAATTCTTTCTTGGCCATTAGCTCTGGACCCCACCACTCCAAACCACATCATAACTACATACATACTTTTTTATATTCTTTTATCTGTTGGCAGAGGAGAACAAAGCAATTCCATTGGTGCAAAACTGTGAACTTATGCAAATCTATCTGGAAACTTCTATCAGAACAGTAAATGGAGATTGCTTAAGGAGCTTGGGTCCTCCCACCTCACCTGCTGAAATCTCTGCTGATTGTCCTTACATGTGGATTATTAATGATGAAGAGAAGAAGTCAGGTATATTTGTGTGGCTCTTACAAGCCTTATTCTAGATGTTCTCCTTTGATCTGGGAATATGGTCCTTTAAGCCTTTGTTACCAAGGTGCGGTGAACACCTCTCCCATCCAGCAAGTCTCCTGAGAATCTGGACACAGACTGCACTGTGTACTCCCCATCACCCCAACAAAAGAAACCCTGCATCTGTGACAGGATCCCCACATTTTATGGGATTCTTACACAGATCGAATGTGATACTTTATGAAATGCATATCATACCACTCCTGATTTTTGGTAACTGCTTGGAAAATTACTGAAATCTACATTGAAAATGTCTAAGAGGAAGTGACATTGATAACGGTACAGTCTTTACCTCTCAAAATGTAGCCTGAGGAGCAGCAACCTCAGGACCCCCTGGGGGATCAGTCAACATGCCCAATGCTCAGGCCTACTGCAGATTTACTGAATCAGAATCTGCACATTACCCAAATCCTCAAATATGCATGTACATTAAGGTTTATGAAGCACTGATATAAATTACCTTTTTATTTTTCCACGTGTTATTTTTATTAACACTCTTCCTGATATACACACCCCCACCCATCCTTTCCTGACTCGTCTCTGCCCCATCTATGCTCAAGACAGCTCAACTCTACAAATAAATACTACCTACACTCCAGCTTCCAGTTGGATTCCAACAATAGAAGAGACAAGCAAGAAATAAGAAGGCAAGAGAGAAACATCAAGGTACACTCCCATGTGTTCTTCCCAACCCCAGTCTTTGAGCTGCGGCTTTGACAGAAGCTACATCTTCAGACAACAGCTTCTCTCCAGCAGCCATAGCTCTGAATTGGGCTCTGGGAACATGGCTTCCTCCTCTGAACCTTCCCATCCCAACTCATAATGAGTCTCATTCTTGCTAGTGCCTGCCGTCTCTCAGCCCTGGATGGTTCCTTTACCTCTGCCCAACCTCTGGAAGCAGTTACTGCATGGAACTCTTTTTCAGTAATTTCTTCTGAGGATGTCATAGGTCCTGCCATGAGCATGGCATTATATATTCAGAATTGATAACTATATATTCAGAATTGATAACTTTGGACTCTATAAACTTTGCTCTGAGAAATTTGTGACTTTTCTATTTGTTTCATTGAGCAAACTCTAAAAACATAAGATTTCTAAAACATAAAATTGCCTTGAAGTATCAGAAAAATGAACATAAACCTTTAGAAAGCAGACCTTCTGGATGTGGTATATATATATGATGGAATATTATGCAGCCGTCAAAAGGAATGAGATCTTGCCATTTGCAATGACATGGATGGAACAGGAGGGTGTTATGCTGAGCGAAATAAGTCAATCAGAGAAAGACATGTATCATATGACCTCACTGATATGAGGAATTCTTAATCTCAGGAAACAAACTGAGGGTTGCTAGAGTGGGGGGTGGGGTGGGAGGGATGGGGTGACTGGGTGATAGACACTGGGGAGGGTATGTGCTATGGTGAGTGCTGTGAATTGTGCAAGACTGTTGAATCACAGATCTGTACCTGTGAAACAAATAATGCAATATATGTTAAGGAAAAAAAAAAAAAGAAGAAGATAGCTGGAGGGGAAGAATGAAGGGGGGGAAATCAGAGGGGGAGATGAACCATGGGAGATGACGGACTCTGAAAAACAAACTGAGGGTTCTAGAGGAGAGGGGGGTGGGAGGTTGGGTTAGCCTGGTGATGGGTATTGGGGAGGGCACATTCTGCATGGAGCACTGAGTGTTATGCACAAATAATGAATCATGGAACACTACATCAAAATCTAATGATGTAATGTATGGTGATTAACATAACAATAAAAAATTAAAAAAAAAAAAAGGAAGCAGACCTTCTGGACAATAGCATGTCCAACATTCCAGTTATCTCAAATGGGAAGAAAGCATTTAAAAATCCTTTCTGTTTCTTCCTTATGAGACCAGATGCTGCTCCCAATATTGATAATGTCCTTCCTGACTTACTGATCTAGCTGATCATACTTGTCTCGACCAGAGTAAATTGCTTTCTTGTGACCTGGCTCCGTTTGCTTTAAATACCTTTTCTTTGTATTATATAATCATTCTACACTTTTGCTTGTGTATCAAGAGCCCTAAAAGAGTTCATCCCAAGATATATGTTTCTAGGAAATTTAACATGGGGAAATAAATCTCTGTTCCCATATAAAAAATATTTTTTGTAACACTTAAAATAATTAATACAGAAAGGAATGCCTTACAGAGGAAATAATTGGCTAAAGTTTGATGGATCTATATAATAAAATATTAAGCAGTCATTAAAAATCATTTTTAAACCACATTAATATAGGTTTTATATATGTATATATATATAGTCTATAGAGAGAGAGAGGGAGAAAGAGAGAAATAACATACATATGGAGAGAAGTAGGAAAACAGATCCAGAAATAAATACACATACAAAAATGTTGATGATAATCATCTACATACTCTTAGCAGTGGTTTCTCTTTATATATAACTGCATTTATGATATTTTGTATTTTGATATTTAACCTTTTTAACATAAAATCTAAACTGCAATGCACTAAACAAAAAATAGGAATTCTTTCTTTAAAGGTACAACTCTAACAGCCCACTAGCTCTCCTGAAGAAAAGTTCTAAAATTCACTTAGTTGGGACTTGCAGAATTACATTGTGAAAAATTTCACACTGTAGAAATTGTATAAATGAAAAATTTGCAAGTGGGAACAATAGTAATCTGTCCCCAATTTACCTTCCTCTATTTCATGTGATGACTAGATGCTTTGGGATCCAGCTGTTTTGCTCAAGGTTGATGCAGTATTCAGGTCAGATATGCATCAAACACTCTATTTTATAGATTTCATGTTTTATTTATGGTTATTGTTTTAGACTCATTTCTCCTATCTTTTGGCAGAATCCCTGCCAGAATGACTCTTTAAAATAACAAGATAGTGTGAACAATAGCAATTGTAGTTAGAATATTTTCCTCTGTATAACTTGACATTGCTGACAGGTAGTGAGATTTTTGGTTTGGCCTGAAGGCTTAATGTAAATAAAAATCTAAATGACTTAGTTTTTTATTATTAAACTCTGCCTGTGATAGAATTCTCTGTCACTGTAGCCCCCCCAGAAAGAAGCTCACATGGGAGCCAGCCTGTGCCAGAATATTCAATCAACTAGGTAGGAAGGTGACCCTTTCGTCCAGTGGGTGCCCAGGCTAATTTTTTTTAAAAGAGTCTATTATTTTTCCAAGTGAATGTATTAGATAACCTTGCCTGCCAACAAGTCCTTTCTGATTTTATAATTGTCAACTTGTGGTTTTGCATGCCCTTTCGCCCATGGATTATAACTACAAAATACAATAACACTATATTTGTCCAAGGATTTAGAGTTTGCAAAAGTAATTTTATGTATCTTGTTTCTCTTAACAATTCATAGCACTTTAGGTAAGTAATATTGTCTCCAGTTTACAGATAAGGAAACTGAGGTTTAATTTAGTTTCATCTAAGGTTACTAGGTAATTGATGGAGCTTTTTAACTACTGCTTGTTGCTACATGGCTTGCCATTTGTAAATTCCTGTGGTTCAGATCATTTTACAGTTGCTAATTAATGAAAATCAATAAATCACACAGTTTTTTCCAATAGCTGGCAGTTGAGACCCTGATGCATTCAGAGAGAGGGAAAAAAAGCTAACTGAATATTGAAAGTTATTAAACCACCTTGAAATTTTATCATTCTAGAACTATTTTAGAACTTTAAGGATTTCAGATTTTGCCATATTTTTATGCTCATCCATCACAGATATGTTTCTGAAAAAAAAAATGCTTAAAGGTACTCAATAGTATATCATTCTATCAGGAGGATTAAGTTTGCTAAGAAAATATTGTGTTGTTGTTTTATGGTCTCAGTTTTATTTATTTATTTTTTGTAATGTATACATAGGCAATAGTCTTCTAATATATTTATTTATTTTTAAGATTTTATTTTATTTATTTGACAGAGAGAGACACAGCGAGAGAGGGAACACAAGCAGGGGGGAGTGAGAGAGGGAGAAGCAGGCTTCCCGCTGAGCAGGGAGCCCGATGCGGGGCTCGATCCCAGGACCCTGGGATCATGACCTGAGCCGAAGGCAGATGCTTAACGACTGAGCCACCCAGGCGCCCCAGTCTTCTAATTTATATGTTCTGTAAGTTTAAATTTTCTTACAGCAAGGGTTCTTGAAATCAGATGCTTGTTTTCCCTAAAGCTAGGAAAAGACATTTTGGAACCTTAGTGGCTGGAATTGAAAGGCGCTATTTTGCTTATTGGCATTCCGCTCCATTGGAGCCTTGCTGAAAGAGCATCAGCAAGTTTGTGATTAGTTCATGCCAAATCTGAGGGCTTGCTGGCTTAATGTCAAATTGAGGAAGTATGACACTTTCTATAGGAGAGAGTGTTTTCTTCATTTTGTGTGTGCTTGTTTTAATTCTCAGACTTAACAGAAAACCTACGGTTTTTATACTTCGCCCAGCCCACACCCCATTTCCTATATCCAGTCTAGACCACAGCACATTTGACCCTTTGATCATTTACGTCACCTCAGCTCTCTTTTCCAGTTCCCTGCCCTGCGTCACCATCACAATTTACTTCACCTCCCCTCTCTCCACTTAACTCAATGGTACCGCCGCCTCTCCGTTCATCCTGGCTCCACCTCATAGGCAGCTATAACCATTTCTCATCCATACTATGAATATTATCCTATCTACCCTGCTCCAAAAACTCTTCTATCAGCTCTACCTTTTCCTTAACATCAACCACTTTCCTTCCTCTATATATCTGATCTGAGAAAACATATGCCTCTTCTATATTAAATCAACATATCCCCCACTTTTCAAGTTTGCATTATGCCACTTTGCTTTTATGAAAGACCTACCTGGTCTTTCTGCTTTCACGAACCAAAAGAAACCCAAGGAGGATTTTTCACTTGTATGGAAAAAGGTGAAAAGCAAAAATAACATTCAGCATTTGTTTTGCAGCAAGCCATTATGGAAGCAGCTCACACCCGGAGCAGCGACAGTGGCCCCGCCCAGCTCCTTCCCCCGGGAATATGCTCAGCCTCTCAGCATCAAGTGCCATAGTTTTCAACTGTGTCTGTGAGCATCTGTGTTTAATCTCCATTTATTTTGTGTATCCATTAGCAAGGCATGTCCTAAGGTATCAGGAAAAGGCTAAGAGAGGTTCTTTTTGGGGACCAGAACACTAAGAATTTTTCCATATAAATTAATGGTAATTGTTTTTTTCCCTAAGATTTTATTTATTTATTTGACACACAGAGAGAGTACAATCAAGGGGAGTGGCAGGAAGAGGGAGAGGGAGAAGCAGGGGCTCGATGTGGGGCTCGATCCGACGACCCTGGGATCATGACCTGAGCTGAAGGCAGATGCTTAACCAAATGAGCGACCCAGGCGCCCTGTAATTGGTTCTTTCCTTTAAGTCATTTCAATTTACAAAACCTTCCATGGGAATGCACTACTTTCAAATAGTGAGGGAAACCTGTATCTCCTCAGTCATATATGTCTCTTTTTAGTAATAGCACTAATTCTGCAGCCAAGGTACTAAGTCTGTATGTACTGTCTTCATGTTCTCATCACCCATTCATAGTTCAACCTCAGGGTGGCTTCCAACCTCTTAGCTCCCCATCCTATTCTCTAAAATTATTTTTAGGTCTTTCACGATTATGATTTCATATATATATAGAGAGAGAGAGAGAGTACAAGTGGAGGGAGGGACAGAGGGTGATGGAGCGTGAGTGAGGGGAGGGGGAGAGATTCTCAAGCAGACGTGAGAGCGGAGCCCCATGCAGGGCTTGAGCTCATGACCCTGAGATTATGACCTGAGCTGAAACCAAGAGTTGGATGCTTAACTGACTGAGCCACCCAGGCGCCCCCATGGTTTCATATTTTTAAAGCATTACTGAGGTATAATTGATATGCAAAGTAGCATACACATTTAATGTATACAGCTTGGTGAGTGTGCACATGTATGTACACCGTTCTATTATCACATAATCAAGGTACCAAACATACCCAGGGAATTCTTGCCCGATGTGTTTAAAATTCCAGTTAGGCAAGGTAAGTTCTAGAGATCTGCTGTCTAGCACAGTATCTATAATTAACAATACGCTATTGTGCACTTTAAAATGTGTTAAGAGGATGTCATGTTAAGTGTTCTTACTACACAACACACACACACACACACACACACACAAAACCACAAAAGAACACAAGGTGATTTTTTGAGTGGATACATTTTCTTTTTGCAAAATAATTATTGGGGTTGCCTGGGTGACTCAGTCAGATGGGTGTCTGACTTCAGCTCAGGTCATGATCTAGGGGTCCTGGGATCCAGTCTTACATTGGGTTCCATACTCAACAGCTTCTCCCTCTCCCTCTGCTGCTCCCACCACACCCCCCCCCACTTGTGCTCGCTCTCTCTCTCAAATAAATAAATAAAATCTTTAAAAACATTACTTTCTGATCATAAAATCCAACAAATATGCTAATTATAGGAGATCTGATGTGTATATACATTTACTTTTTTATTTTCACTAGTTTTTTCTCTTTATTTTCAACCCATTTCTAATTAGATATGCTGATGTCATATTTTATTTTTAAATGATCAGATTAGTTTTTATTCTACATTTTATTTTATATATTTTATTTGAATAATGTTTTCTCTTAATATTTTCCTTTAGTTTCACTAGAGTTGCTCTTCTGTATTTGAAGGTCTGAACTGAACAGTAATTTTTGTTATAATGAAAGTATTAAGAATATGGATTGACATCTGAGAGGAGCTTTAGGGAATCAATGTTTTGGAAAGCACAATTCTCTTATTTAATATTTTCTATATATACTGAAATTGTATTTTTTGGGGGGTTAGCAGTTACTTAGAAGAGTATTTTTCCTCTCTTCAACGGATAGTTCAGTTTTAATCTGTTTGCTTGATAGCTTCAATTCCTTTTTTCTCTTTTTTTAAATGATATTCTGATCAGAGAATGTGGATTGGATAATATCTTCCTTTTCAGGAGCTAAGTTTTTTGTTTGTTTCTTTCTTTTTAGAGTGGCACAGAACAAATGTTAGAGTTAGTATATAAAATTTAATAAAAAGGTATATTTTTCTATTTGTGGGAGACAATCTTTATTATCTAATTTTTATTTCATCTTTATTAATTATGTAATTCAAATCCTGTATAGCCTTTAAAAATTTGTATCTGCTTTACTTGTCACGGAACAATAGTGGTATATTAAACATTCCTATAATGATTGTGTTACTCTCACAATTTTGACAGGGAGTCAATATATACATTGATGCTTTACCATTAGATGCCTAATTATACTTAGATTATTTGAAATGCAGTTGACTTCATCAAATGTCATTGTTTAGCAACCTTTTTTGCTTCTGTCTCTTAATCATTTTAAGCATTATTTTATTTTTAGTTCCTCTGGATCATATTTTATTAATACCAAGACCTCTTAGCCTCTGGCTGTGGTCTTTTGGGATCAGTGATAACTTTGACAAAGTTCTGTGTTGCTAAGACCAACCACTTATTGATTTTTATTATTCATCTGGACTCTACGTTATCTGGGCAATGGATATTTTCACCCTCACCACAAGTAATATTTGAACCACTCTAAAATGCAGATAAATTATTCTCCAAAATAGATGTGGACAATTTTATAATAATCGCCTTTGCTTGAAAAATCAGAAGCCTTGAGAAATTGGATCCACCTTCCCTTTTGGTCATAACGAAGAGAAGCTACCCCCTTTAAGATGGGGCATCTGTTCGACATCTAGCTTCAGGCATTTGTTACCTATAGAGGCTCTGTAATCACTGTTGTCTTCAACTTTTGTTTACACACTCGGTTTAGAAACTATTACTGCATAATCAGAATCTCTTGGTAGCTATTGGCCTTTCTGTCTGTCCTTATCTGTTCTCGTCTGTAAACATACATTTATAAACCTTTCCTACTTTTGCACAACAGAGAGCACAGAAACCAAAGGACAACCTCTACCCTTGGATCAGAGAACAAAGTCCTGTTTTCTGGCTCCTCTTTCTGATTTTACAAATACCTGAAGTGTGGACTCAACTCACTTATTTGCACGCAAAGCATAGAACTTCCCTGTCCCTAACATTTTGGATGTCCTAGGCTTTTGACAGTTTGCCTTCTTGAAATTGTATTATTGCCTTTTCTCAATTTACACTGACAATGTGGGTTTTGGTTTCTATTCATCAGCCTAGCCCTCTCCCACCTATCCACGAAAATATGAACTTGAACTTATGATTGACCTAGACTCACTGCTTTCTATGACAGTGATGTTCACCCTAATTCTCCTTTAAAACTTGACTCTCTTTCCTGGCTTCTCCCTCTGAACTCGTGAGATACCAAATCACAAAAGGGAGAATATTTTGTTTCAGTGCATGAAGAAGAAAGCATTACCGTCATTGAATGAATGTGTCTACTTCCTATTGAAGCTCCCCGGTATAAAGCAAACCACCCAAAAGAAAACCTCTAACAAAACAATTACCTGGGAAGTGAGTATATTCTTGCTCATGCATTTAGAGGGAGTTCTCAAAAAAGAATCATCACAAAAGCAAGATGCCTGAAATTTTCAGGCCCAGGGTGTTTAAACGACATAATGGGAATTCAAGCAGAGCTGCTAGATACAGTGTTACTCCTTGCAACTCCTCATGTTTCTGTGGCCCATTTTATAAGGCTGTCAGGTTTGAATTTATTCTGCCAAGGAGTCATTTTCTTTTCCACGGTACTATCTACATATCAACTACGTATCCATATCTCCATCTCTTTTTTTTCCCTCGTCATCCTTCAACCATTTCTTTATCTTTCCAATATGACATTTTTATTGCTCTCTTTATATTCCTATTGTTTAGTTTGAGCTAGCCTTAGGACTGCCACATTCTTTTGAAAGACGTAAGGCGCCACCAGAAATCGTGCCAGTTGCATCTCCTGATCGCCATCTTACTCTTCTTCCCCAAGCGCTTCATTTTGACATTGCAAATTATATCAAAGTAAAATGCGCATTTCTCTCTGATGATAGCAATTTATACAGGCTTTGTAGGAGTTCACAATCCGAGGGGATGGATGTGCTTGAAAATAAATGAGTAGACAATTAATTAATAGTAATTTATTTATGTCTAGACATGTAAAATATAGATGGCACATGTGTTGTGTGTAAATTGGTATTTTTGGATATGCCATTCATTACATGATTTAGTATTTTGATTTCAGGAGTGCACTGTGCATTTTCAGTGTGGTTCTCTCCTTGGTGCCCTTCACCTGGAACCTCTGTCTCTGCCTCTCTCTGGCTGCTTCTACTGCCTATGAGCTACCTGCAGGCTGGCCCTGCTCTGCAGAAGATCAGTACTTGTTAAAACAGTGTTAAGCTGAGGTGGTCACGGCATATCAGCACCTAACTGAGACTTTAAGCCAGAAGAACTAAAAGACCACAGAAAAAGGCCGAACATTGTTGAGAAATTTGGAAGCCTTGGAGAACAAATACTTGCTGATGGAGACTATTTATGGATCCCCTTGCTCCTTTGCCCGTTAACATCAGGGCATATTAGCTACTTGGGGAACCACATTTCGCTTAGTCAGTCAATGTTTCAAAAGAGTAATGAACTTTGATCTGAATTTGTCTTGGTGGATAGGACATTTTTATTTTAGACATTTTGACAGCTTATGCAAAAGCTATAGGCAGCGGAAAGATGAACAGTGTAGTGAACACTTTGTTGGTTTTTAACCACCTAGCATCCATGTTCCCTTTCAAATGATACCCTGGTTTTCTTTTGGAAAAGTATCTCACCAAACACTATATACTAGTCTTGGTGATAACTAAGCTACTTGACTCTGTCAATGGAGGATCCTTCTCACTGTCTGGCACATAACAGGAGCAGACATCTCATTCAAAATTGGCTAAGGGCTGGTCTCTGCTTGGACATAGAATCATAAGCAAATGAAGTAGCAGAGGAAAAGATGGAGAGTGACCTATCATTCCAGTAGTAGTGTCCTAATCTGGGGAATTCTTTTACAAAGACTGTTGCTGTGGTTTGTATTCAAACTCTTTGAACTGAACTGCAAGGCTATAATTTGCCACTGTAAAACATAGCCTCTCAGAAATAAGCACAATGTGCAGCTTGGTATTCTAACATACATCTTACAAAGCATCAGCACTGAAATCAGACAGCACCAGCAATTCTGCCCCGGTTTTGCAAGTAATCAGATGGCACTGGGCATGGTGTTTGCTCCCTACAGTCCACTGCTCCTTTCCCTATGAAATAAGTATAATCACGCCATCTACCCCAAGGAGTTGTATGTATGTAAAGTGATAAGAATAGAGCCCAACGTAGTGTATATTCTCAAGATTTAATTATAATATCTATTGTCTCCAATGTTTTTGTTTCATCTGTCACACACGCACGTGCACACACACACACACACAAAATTATCTCAACTGATTTCTTCACAGAGTTCTTCATTATCCTGCTTATAAACAGACTCTTAACTATAGAGAGCAAACTATTAGTTACCAGAGGGTAGGTGGGGGAGATGGGTGAAACAGGTGATGGGGATTAAGGAGTGCCCCTGTTGTGATGAGCACCAGGTGATGTATGGAAGTGTTGAATCACTAAGTTGGACACCTGAAACTAATATTACACTGTATGTTAACTAACTTGAATTTAAATAAAAACCTTAAAAAATAAAGTAAAAATTACCAAGTTCCATTTTAGGTGGGCAAGATAGCATTACTAGCTTCCAAAGCAAGCACATCAAATATCACTCTGCCAAATGTTGTGCTGTGATGAATTTGAACGTAAGTTATATTCCTTCCAGGAAACATCTCAAAGAAGTTTCTGCTGTCATAACTGTAGGATCACTTTATCGGGGATGTAGTCATTATAGCATCTCACAGAACTTGCCGTGAGGAAACATTAGAGAATCTATATTATTGCTGTTCCACCCCAAACTCAGTGGCTGTTGTAGCCGTGATGCTGTTGTAAGGTGGTTGACTGAGTTGAAAGGAGCAGGACAGGAGCTAAGAATCAGGCTGTAGACATGGAAAACCCTGGAAACATTCAGGCCTTTTTTGACATATTGGATCTCCCTAAATTTCAGGTTGTCTCTCATTGCTCAAGAGCAGGGTAAAGGGAGAAAAATGGCAGTGATCTAGAAACCTGTATCAACTCTTTAGGACTTAAAATACTTGAAAGGGATATTCTGCCCATTCCCATTGTTTCTATCTTATTTATTACACTTTTGGTAGAAAAGCTATATATTCTGAAACGCTCTGGGAGAGCAAAGAGAAATGGCCTAGAATGATAACTAGCTGGAAGCAATTTAAGTAGCTGGCCAGCTCTGGCATCTGTCAGCAAATAAGGCTAATAGCATGCTATTCACTCAGAGTCTATTTGTAAGATTAATGGTACAAGATAGGATATTTTATATCCTTACTCTGTTTACCAGCATGAGATAGTTGGAATGGAAATGGTTTTGAAAACAGAGAAATCCCATTGTGTATTTTACTGAGACTATAGATTTTTTCAAGGTATTTTGACAACATTAGCATGGTTCTGACATATTTTACTATTTTAAGAAGGTTTCAATGCTGCAAAATGTATAAATGGTCCCAGTGATAAAATACAGGGTTTACAAATGGAGGGAACACAAACTATTTTACTGTAGTCTCTTTTGACCAAGAGGAAAGTTAGAAATGCCCTTCTTAATTAAGGAGTCGATCCCATTTACAATTGCACCCAAAACCATAAGATACCTAGGAATAAATCTAACCAAAGAGACAAAGGATCTGTACTCAGAAAACTATAAAATACTCATGAAAGAAATTAAGGAAGACACAAAGAAATGGAAAA
>NW_028055937.1:0-14856 GCF_054177405.1 Leptonychotes weddellii
TTTTTTTTTTTAAGATTTTATTTATTTATTTGACAGAGAGAGACACAGCGAGAGAGGGAACACAAGCAGGGGGAGTGGGAGAGGGAGAAGCAGGCTTCCCGCGGAGCAGGGAGCCCGATGCGGGGCTCGATCCCAGGACCCTGGGATCATGACCTGAGCCGAAGGCAGACGCTTAACGACTGAGCCACCCAGGCGCCCCGAAGATTTTTCAAATAGATGGAAGAGCAAAGAGGTGTTAAGTTTGTGTCAATGACTGTTCCTTGAGGAAATAATGTCATCCATTTTCCCAAGAAATGCTATCTTGATGCACTAATTCTACAACGCCAAAGAAAAGCACCCGCACAGTTAAAAGAAGACTTTCCTGGAAGAAAGATGGGGACATGGGATGCGGTGACATGTTCAGAGCTGCCAAGAAATGACTCGCTGATGAATTCCTCATAGATATCCGCATGGAATGAATCTCATTTGCTCCACTGAAAAACGTGGACAGTAAACATCTAGTTTGTGAAGATTAAAGAAATATGGGCTTAAAGTATCCCACACAATTTCTGGCACATGGTAGTTGCTCAATAAATGGAAGTTTTTGTTCTTGTTAACGAATCAGATGTGACCAGCCAGGAGCCAGGCGCAGACCACGGGGCCGATTGTCTATTGCTTTGATCTGCCCAGTGCCTGGTCCTCCTTCTCCTGCTCATTACTTGTCAGCTCTATTTTGGAGATGATTCCTTCTGAATTATACACTTTGGCGGGGGGTGGGGGGTGGGTAAGGGGGGGACGGACTAGCGTCCGACGGACTTTGAGAGCCCTCAAAGACCAGGCTAGGCCAATGGGGTGCTTACTTGTTAGTAAGGCCTGTGAATGAAATAGACATTAGTTACTGCTCACAGGTTCTAAGAGCATCTGTGACTTTTTCCATTCCAAGCAGTTTAAGTGGTTCAGCCTACTATTTGCAGCCCAAACATTCCTAAACAATTATCGGTCTCACAATATTGTAAAAGGATTAATGTATATAAGGTACTTAGAGCATGGCCTGGCATGCACTCAATAAACGTGAGTTACTGTACTTCCTCCATAAGGTACACTTTTTTCACATTTTAAATGTCTCTGAAAATAGAATGAAGTTTACATTCGACGTAGACAGCTAATGTGGTATTGTTTCCTTTTTTTCTGAGAGGATGTTGTTAAGTAGCTCTTCTTATAGTTAGGAGTATTTAAAAATTGACTTAATCTAGTACCACTATTAACCTATGGGATTAACAAGGATTCACTCCATATTAATTAGTGAGTCTACTAAATTAAGCTCATTAATAGGCACCTTCTTTCAAAAGGATTTTTCTTGCTTTGTTTTTGCATTTGTTTTTTAGTAACTGGAACAAAAGTAGCCTGCTTTTAATAAGAGACTATTTTATGCAGCTAACATTTCAGATCCACCGATAAAGATAAAATAAGAAATAAACCCTGTCAAACCCTTCAAAGTTTGTAAATTTAAGCCATTTATGCAGAAACCAGTTATTACCAATGTGGGAGTTAACAAAAGAGCTTTTCATGTGTCTGATGTTAGAGAATCGGGGTTCAAGTTACTTTTCCAAGATATCTGGGCTTGTCCCTATTAAGCCTCTCTGTGCCAACCAGACGTGGGGGACCTTCTGTCCCCAAAGCTTGTCATCCACCAGCGGACACCTTTACTCCTGTCATTGGAGAATGGCTTCTCTAAACAGAATTAGCAGCATATAATCATTTTCACAAACCTTCAACATCTACTGTTTGAGTGCCTGATATATTCCGGGAATTATTCTAGGTCTGTGGTTTATAACCCATTGGTGGGTCATGGCCAACATTCTTAAAAAGAAATAGAATAAAAGAGAAGAGAAAATATCACTGTGCATCACAGATAGTAAGAATATTGCTTCGTGACTTTTTTTTTTTTTTCAATTTTACATAACCTCCCTGATTGTAGGTTCAGGGTGTTGCTGTGGAATGTGGTCAAAACATCTAAATGGCACTGTTCTGGAAGCTACTGGCTTGGCAGAAAAAGGACTGCCTGCTCACACAGGGGTTTCATCCTGGTGGGGAAGGCAGACAGAAAACAACAAGCAAAGAACTGGTCTGAAAGGAATGAAGACGGTGAAGAAAAACTGCAGGATAAGGTGTAGAGTGATGGGGCTCAAGCCACCTGTGTTAGATCATGGGAAGGAAGGGCGCTCTGATAAGGTGACATCTGAGCAGATTCTAAAAGAAGTGAGAGAGTAAGCTGTTTCGACATGGAGGGAAAGTTGCTGCAGACAAAGTACAGCAAGTGCGAAGGTTCTGAAGCAGAGGTAATCGGGGATTACCTCTGGTTCTATTCTAAAAACAGAACAGGAAGCAGGCCAAGGGGGCTGGAATGGAGGGTGTGAGGGGGACACAGATAGAAGAAGTCATAAAGGTCACCAAGAGCCAGTAATACAGACCTCAGAGTCCATGGAAAGAGTTTGGCTTTATCATGTGAGATGAGGAGATTTCAGAAGGCTGCCCAGCATGACTGAGGATAAGAGCCACTCCAGAGTCCTCTCTGCCTGAGACACTGGATATCAACGCTCCTCCTCTGATTCTCACTGTCTCCCCCTGATTGCATCAGTCTCTCCACATCCAGGTTGTCAATTCCTCAAAGGCACTTTAGGTCTGTGTATAAGAGTGTGGCTACGGAGACGGACAGATGTAGAAGCAGATGTTCATCTATCTCCACCCCTGCACCTAACACAGTGCCGGGCATTCGGTAAGCTTGGTAAATATCTGGTTGAGTGTTCTCTGCATCTATTAAAAAGAGAACCATGGAGTGTCTGCAGTTACTGAATCCTTCTGACTCAGGACCATACACTGAGGATGACAGTAATATTGACTAACGTTTCCTGAGCACATGCTCTGTGTCAGGTCGGTACACGTGTTATGCAGGCCACGATCAGACTTCCTGTGTCCTGACTCCTCTCTCCTCATGCCTGCCTGGAGCCTTGTCCTGCCTCAGAAGCCCATGGCTTCCCTTACTATTACACACAACACAACACACACACACACACACACACACACACAACGGCAAAAGCATTAGTAATTAATGGGGTTTTTACAGAAGGTTTCCTAAAGCACTACACCCTATTCCCTACAGTCAGACTTAAAGTAAGGCCACCAGGAAGCATCTCAGTTCTCTGAGTTTTCTCTGCTTGCCTGTCCTGTTGCTGGGTGTCTACCCTTATGTCCTTCTCCCTGCGGCCTCTAAAATGTCTATCTCGTTGGACCCGGCAATCCCGGTCTTCCTCTTAGAGTTCGTACTCCATTCAAACAACAAAAACCCAGCAGTGAATCTATGTGATTTTCCTTGTAAGTCACAGCGGATTGCAGGCCACACTTACAGTGTCCCTGCAGGGCTGGCCTTATCATCCACCAGAAAGCAGAGAACTTGGGAGACCTATCAGGGCTGCCACGAGGAAATGGCAGAGCTCAGGTCTGAATGCACACCATTCCCGCTCCTAACTTATGCTCCAGGCATTGGGCATGCCTCTTGAGATGCATGTCTGTAGCAGGGTGGGAGATGGTTCCAGTCACTGAGGAATGTGAGAGAAGTGGCTCCTGCAGAACTCCTCACTCCAGAAAGCATACTTTTCTCTTCTGGGCCCCGATGATTTGGCAGACCTTGTGCAAGTCATTTCTCTTCTGACTTTTCTATCTATGACAACTGGACTTTGCCTACGCATTTGAGATGAGCCATGACATGATTAAAAAGGAGGCTGTACAGAACAACAAGATCAAAGTATGTGTTTTCAAACGCTCAGGGTGTCGTGATTCAAACCCTGATCCCGATACTACAGAGCACGTTTTCCCTCTTTCCTTCCTTCTCTCCTAACCTCCACAACTCTGCTCTCCTCACTCTGGTTATTTTCCCTCAAGGCTTTGGGGATGCTTGTGTAAAAGTAAGTAAGGCATGTGAAGCATGTGGGCTGTCCAAGTGTGAACTCAGCCACGTATTGTGCTGGTATTACTGTGGGTGTGGGTGAGTACCATATCCACACCCATGAAGTTCATGAGCTGGTCCAAACTGAAACCATAGTAGAATAGCCAACAGAGGGGCTTGAAGTCAGAATCCCCCATCCAACCAAAGACTGCAAAATTTGGAAGTGAAAGATGCCTAGGGGAGTGGGGAGGGGGCCAGGTCACCTGGCGTCAATGGATCTCTCTGAAACAGAAGGAGAAACCAGAGTGGGGCGGGGGCGGGGGAGGGGGGAGGGCGGAGAACTTGCCTTTGTGGAGTATTTGTTGCCTCCTGAACTACTCTTTCAAGTCCCTCCCTTATCATTAAACATTCATTTCCCCAGAAACTGGAGCTTTTCCTTCTTGTAGCTGTGGCAATTAAGGGCAGTTTTGGCTCGGCAACTCTGACTTCCCGGCACGACTCTGGGAGCTCTGTGGCCTTTCCTCAACAGAGAACTTCACTCATTTACAAGCCAGGCTATTTTTCTGGGAAACACAAGATGAATCCTGCCCCAGCGCAAGAACCTGGGTCAGACCTGTAAACATCATTCTAGTAATAAACAAACTGCAATGGTCAAGAAGTAACTACATTATTGATGAAGCCCCTCCCCTTTTAATCCCCAAGTAGGGCATCTTATTCTCTCCTGAAGGATGCTTTTTTGTTTTCTTAGCTGTCTGAGCTGTAACTACAAGCAATGCTGATACTCCTGTCTCGGTAGCATTAATACTCAAAAGGGCCACCCATGCCTTAGAAGTCTGGTCTCCCTCCTAGCGGCCATCTCTCTCCCAGGAAGGGATTAGGCGTCACACGTGACGGGCACAGGAACAGAGAGGGGACTCTGTTAGAGTCACAGAGTGAACCAGGCACTGCACAGGACCAGGTGTCTCGTCTTAGAACCCAAGTTCTCTTCCTTATTCGTGTCTTATCTGGCAATCTCCATTATCATCACCAATTCATGTTTTATAATAAACAAAACACAGAAGGCTTTTTGATCTTAGGTGTCACCCGAGGCTCTGAAAGATGAGGAACCTGCCAGAGATAACCCGGGACAGGTGGAATGCGTACCTTCAGTGAGAGATTGTCTTTGCTCCGTGAAGGCTGCTGTTGATTCTCAATTACCCCTGTAAACAGAGGGGAACAGATGATAAAAACACAAGATAATCAGAAAGTCATTAATAGCGTACAAAGATTTGTCTCCATGGATATTCGCTGCAGCATTTTCACAAGGCAAACCTTATCTCTTTTCTCTCAAGGGATTCTAGAACTTAATAGAAATGCAGCTAGTCTTTAAAAAAAAAAAAAAAAGACTAAAGCTGCCAAATATTCCATACTGCAAAAGAACACCAGGGATAGAAGATAAAAGCTGACAAAAGACGACACTGTCGCAAATTGTACGCTTGTGGAAGGATGGGCCCGTGTGTCGGCCTGGCTGGGAGGGAAGGCCCAGCTGACTTCCAAGCCATGTGGAGGGCTCAGGGCTGGTGGGACCAAGGTTCGCCCTCGGATATCTGAGAGGCCTCGTCAGAGGCACCAGAGGCCTGGGGAGTAGACAAGGACACACACCAAACTCAGACACAAACCCAGTAAGATGAATGCTTAATTATTGAGAATATCTGAGACTCTGATTCATTGGGTAGAAGACACCAGACTGGACAGATCAGAAATCCTACTGAGAGCAGCAGGGAGCCAATCAGAGACGTTAGCATCTGAGACTCAGCCCTTGCAGTTTCTATCTGGGTGACACTGGGCAGGTCACTGCTCCGAGCCTTGGCTTCTCCTCATGGCTGTTACAAGGGTGACATGAGTTAATATGTAAGAATGATTTAATGTAACCATCAGCATGTAATATGCCCTTAATACACATCCACAAATATTCTTATTATTGTGGTCAATATTACTGCCATCTTATCACAAAAGATGTTTTTCCCACTCTTCAAGTGTGGGCTACACTTGGGGACTTTCTCCCAAAGAGCACAATATGGAAAGAGGGGAAGAGGAGCCTTACAGTAAAGAAACTTGACAAACACTATCTCAGCCAGATGCTCAAGGTCAGCTTCAACAGTGGTAAGTCACGTTGATAGTATGTACCCTTGATACGATGTGATGAAATGGCTCTTTATCTCTGTGCTATTCCTCCAAAAATCCCATAACTCCATTCCCACTATGAGCAAAACATCAGACAACTCCCAGTAAAAAGGACATCCTATTGGATATCAGACCAGTCTTCCTCAAAATTGTCCAGATCACCAAAAACGAGGAAAGTCTGAGAAACAGTCACAACCCAGAGGAACCTAAGGAGACATGACAATTAAGTGTAATGTAGTGTCCTGAATGAGATCCTGGACCCAGAAAAGAGCATTAGGGAGAAAAACTAATAAGATACAAATAAAGTCTGATGTCTAGTTAACAGTAACATTAGTACTGGTTCATTGGCTATGATTAAGGTGCCACGCTAAAATAAAATGCTAATAGTAGGTGAAATGGAGTGCAAAGCGTACTGTGTTGGCAATCTTTCTGTAAACTCATTCTTAAAAAAAAAAAAAAAGGTTATTGACTCAAAAAGCAGAATCAGACCTCTAAATACAGAGAAAGAATGTGCTTGCCAGATGGATGGGGGTGGGGGATGGGCAGAATGGGTGCAGGGGAGTGGGAGACACATAGGGACCACCATCAGGGATATGGTAATAGCATCATGTGATGGCAAATGGGAACTACACGTGTGGTGAGCACAGCATAACACACAGCAGAGGTGAGTCACTCTTGTTGTGCACCTGAAATTAATGTAATGCTGTGTGTCAACTATGCTCAAATTAAAAAAAAATTAAGATTATTCAAATAAATAAAGAGGCTACTATGCCACTTGCCACAAGGGGTGTTTCAAGTAGCTCTTTACACATCAGAAGGGAGAGGGGGCTCAGAGTAGACCTTACAGCCTCTGAGGTCCAGCACTAAACTCGCATGGGGTCACTTTCCCACTTGAAAAACCCTCAGACCCACTTTTTTTGACATATCTGTTTTCTTAATAGTTGCCATCCTACCCCTTCTGCCTGGAGTTTCACCCCTAAAGGCCATCGCCCAGTACCAGCTTTCTCCTCCTTGCTCCTTTCTCCTCCTTGCTAAGGCACCTCCATAACTCACATCTTTTCTTTTTAAATGTGTGGCAGGGAAGCAGCAAGCAGGTAATCAATGCAACCCACAGGGGATTGTACACGGGCTTATACTAAAGCTCAGTTATCTTTCTGACACAGCAACATGAAGAAGTGACCTACTACTTACCGATCGCATAGTCAATGCCAGACAACAGTCTAATCATTTTGCAAAGCAATTTCATGTAATCCTCTCAAACCGACTACAAACAAGTTGCTATTTTTTTTTTAAGATTTTATTTATTTATTTGACAGAGAGAGACACAGCGAGAGAGGAAACACAAGCAGGGGGAGTGGGAGAAGGAGAAGCAGGCTTCCCGCTGAGCAGGGAGCCCGATTCGGGGCTCGATCCCAGGACCCTGGGATCATGACCTGTGGCAAAGGCAGACGCCCAACGACTGAGCCACCCAGGTGTCCCAACAAGTTACTATTAATATCGCCATTTTGCCGATAAGTAAATTGAGGCACAGATTACTCAAGCAACTTGTGCAAGGTCACACACAAATAACAGATTGAAACATTATAAAGATAGAATAAAACTCGAAACAATCCAATGTATATCACAATCCAGTAAGAATGAAACTTAGCAAATGTCCCCAGCTCTGCCCAGAAAGTTAGACATAAAATTCAATGAGGATAGAATGACAGGCCTCCAATCAGTTGTCCCCTCATCTCCAATGTATGTTTCATAATTTAGGGCCTTTCTGAAGCCTCAGGATGTAGCTGCTTCAAAAGGTAAAAATTCATCTTCACTAATTGATCCTTTTTTTTAGCAATTTATTAGCAATTTACAACAGACATTTCTGACCTCCACCTCATCTCTGAAACTCGGTCACCAGCCGCCCTATTTCTGTCCTTCACTTTAGGCCCAGCCTGGGTTTGGGACTGAAAACAGACCAGCGATGGGCTGCAGGTACCTGCCACCTCCATCACCTTCTTGCTCAAAAGAGCCCAAAACTTAATGGATTGATTTTCACACTTTGTCAAACTCTTCCTAGTTTCAAAACAGTCTTTTGTCAATGTTTTGAAATCCCTCCAGGTCAGGTAATTCTCATTCAAGCTGTCTGATTCCACAGGGGAAATGTTTACCTTGGCTGCTTGAAAATACCAACAGCAGCAGTAACCATAATCAGGTTTAGGGAGTTAAGTACACTAAGGAACTGGACTGGACCAGAGCTTTACAAAACATAGGATATTTTGTGCTAACAGTGATGATCCAATAACGGCTTCTTATCTCCATTTTTAGAGTTGAAAAAATCGCTGAGAGAGGTTAACTACTTGCACAGAGTCACACAGGTAGGAATTGCAGGAGAGACTATTTGAGCGCGACTTGACCTGATCCAAAGCGGGAGGATTTCCCACCGCGGTCTTTCCTCAGGGAGCGTGCCCCTCAGCGGCTCTCTCTTCCCAGCCTCATACATGGCCTCTCTCCTGGTTCCTTGAAATGGCCTCTTCTCCTACACATTCTCTCAAATCCAAGGAGTCATCTTTCTCATGTGAGGAAAATCCCCGTGTAACAAAGAAGGCCACGGCGGGGGGGGGAGGGGGTACCAGTGGGGCTGCCCCTCCAGCTCCCCACCACCCGCGCTTCTCCCCCGAGCCTTGGGAGAAAATTCTCCACCTCCTTCACTAGCTGAGCAACCGGTTGCAAGCCACTGAACCTCTGCGAGCCTTAGTTATTGCTTCTCCAAATGAACAGAATGCTGGCTGTTCTGTCTACCTGACATCTATGAAATCTACACTGATCATTTTGGCAGAAGCCTGCCATTTGTAACTGCATGTTTAAATAAGTTTTATGGTCAACAAACATCAACTGTGCAGATTCCACATAAGAAGCACTAGGCTGAGTGCATCACGTCTCAATTTTAACATTCATAGCAATCATCGTGTGCCAAGTATTACTGATGAGATCACTGTGGCTCAAAGAGGGCAAAGGACTTAAAAAATATAACCAGGAAGGAGCAGATATATCTGTACATAAAGTATGCTAAGGTAGTTTTTAAATTGTGGAGAATGAGACCAAGAAATCTAAACTTGAATATAGGGATGGGTTTCAGATTCAGAAATTCCTGTAAGAACCAACCATTATGCTAGGCATGTACCTAAAAATAGCTCATTATTCTTCTGGGTTGCATAAAAAGCCTTCAACCTAGGATTATGGCATGAGATCACCTCTCTATTACCTGGTTTACACCACGCTGTGAGCTCCTGCAGCATATCCTTATGCATCTCCTTAGCACCTAACATAGCACCCTAGTGGAATCAAATGGAATCTTCTTGGGCAAGGATAAAGATAATATGGTCATTACAATTTTACCCATTCTTTCTTTTTAAGTTTTTTTTATTGTAACTCCAGTGTAGTGAAATAGGTGATGGGGATTAAAGAGGACACTCATCATGATGAGCACCGAGTAATGTATAGAATTGATGAATCGCTATACAGAACACCTGAAAATTTCACCCATTCTATAGTGCAGACACAAGGGAAAATCTCCAAAGTAGAGAATCCATGTGATTGATGTCTGGAGAGGATGATACTAACGTTACTGATGTTATGATTAATAACAGTACTGATGCAATAAAAATGAAATTATGTTCTTGGAAGTTATAAGATATTTGTTAAGGTCATTAGTAAGAATAAAGATGCCGAACATAATACTAACAGCTAACATTTATTAGCCAAAGAATCATGCAAAGTATTTTTTAGTGTGTATTTTTTTTTTTTCATTTTCTCTCTACTCCGGTCCTAAGGGCATAATAACACCTAGCTAAGGGCATCACTATTGGGTGGATTATGTGAGACTTACACTATTAGTGTCTATACATCATAGATGAGAAAAATGAGCCTTAGAGACTTGACACCATTTGCCAAAGTTTATATATCTAGCGAACTGCAGATCTAGAATGAGAATTCATGTCAAGTTCAAGTTCAGAGTCTGAACTTTGACCTCCATGCCCCCAGCCTCCCTTTCAGGTGTGAAGCCCAGCTCAAGGCAGGTGGGCCTGAGCTCCACCCCTAGCAGCTAAGAAGAAAAGCCTGGGAACCAGCACTCATCACTCAGCTTGCTGCCTCCCCTTCTCTGGTGCCATTTCCATGAAGTTCAAAACATTCTCTTCATATTGGCCTTTAAACTAAACTGGCCTGTTAACTTTCTTCTATTTCCTCTTCTTAATGAGGCCTCTACTCCCGCTCAAGCGTGCCCTTACTACCTGCCCTTCTTCTGCATTGTAGCTGTTGAAAAGTCACACCCAAGCAGAAGTATGGTCAGTGGTATTGATTAATAGTGTCGTAGGGTGACAGATGGTAGCGACATTTCTGGTGAGCATGGCTAATGTATATGCTTGTCTAATCACTGTGTTGTACACCTGAAACTAATATAAATTGTATGTCAATTATACTCAAAAAAGGGAAAGAAAGAAAGAAAAGAAGGAAGAAAGAAAGAAAGAAGGAAGGAAGGAAAGAAAGAAAGAAAGAAAGAAAGAAAAAGAAAAAAGGAAGAGAAGAGAAGGAAAAAAAGAAAAGAGAAAAGAAAAAAAAATTCACATCCTTTTGGTCTTTAGTACCAATCAATAGTCCATCTTAAGGAATAGATTTTCTCTCCCTTCACACTTCTGCATCCGTCATCAGCCTCTGAAGCTGGAATGCAGGAAGCCTGGAACCAAGTCAGCTGTACCTTTCACAAACACTGGTAAGTCAGCCACGGAAGCCCGAGTACTACAAATGCCCGGGTGCTGACGTTTGGTTTGGTAGCAAAACAGATACTCTAAGGGGCCCCAAATTCATGAAATCACCTTCCTCCTGATGTGCTGACCGACAAGCAGCCCCAGGCACTTCATTTCCCAGGACCGCAATGCCCATAGCACCCCGAACACAGGAAGTGGCCTGGTCTAATTGAAAGGGCAGCAATCTTGAAGCCTGAAGACCAGCTTGGCTGTGTCTCTTACTGGGTACACAAACTTGGGCGGGTCATTTAACTTCTCTGAGTCTCGGTGTCCTCAGACACGAAGTGGAGCTAATATTCTTCCTAATGGTACATCATCCAGCATGTATATAAGCCAGAAATCTAAAAGACATCCTTGTTTCTTCCCTCTTCCCTGTCCCAACACCCATTCTGTCTCTGAATTCTGTTGATTCCATGTCTTAAATAGCTCTCAGATCTCCTTGTCTCCATTCCCACCAGCTAGGTTAGTTCAGGCATGATGATGTCCTCACTAGACTAACACTAGGTCCTCCTAGCCCATCTCCCTGTTCCCAGTCTAAGCACCACCATCAATCCTTCCCTCTCTCTGAAGACAGTTATCTTGCTGAAGTGCACATCTCATCATATTGATCCTCATTAAAATCATTATATGACTCCATCATTAACAATAAAGTACAAATTTACCAGCCTAAGATACAAAGTCCTCCATGATGTTGATCTTACCTCCTTATAACAGCAGGAATCTTTCAGATGCTAGTCCCTAAACATCCCTCCAACAGGCTTCCTCAAAAGACAGAACTTGGCCTCTGAAACTAAAAAACCCTGGGCAGACCAGGTACAACCAGATCTGAAGGCTGGGAAGCAGATTCTTACCATCCTCTGCTTTGCTTTCCTCCATAGCGACATACTCTTGATTAGGCTCTTCCTTGTCAATAACAAATTTGCCCCCTAGCTGTTTCAGGTTTACCTACTAATTATTTTGCAACCTCCTGGGAAGAGAGCATCTTTTTCTCACTAATTTCAACACAAGGCAAAAATCACAATGGTCCGCCCTGGGTCACTGGCCCGTCCCTATACCAAACACTGTTCCTAACAGGAATAGGGTGATGAAGCAGGCACACCCAGGGAGAAGTGGACAGGGCCAGCCGAGCCTGAACTACATGGCTTATAATAGGGTAACCTACAAAAATCAGACTGTTGCCACCAAAATAAGAAGAAAGGATGTTAGCATGGCAAAAACAACACCTAATTTATGATTCTTACCTACAAAAACTTCTCTCCTACCCCAGGCTCCGAAATTTATGAAAACTACCATTTTATTTTGTCCACTTTATTTATTTTGTTGGTTTTTGAGAGGTCAGGAATTCAGAAAGTGCCCAACCAGGCCTTTCTTGGTGGGGGTTTCATGTGGTAGCAGTGAGATGTCAGCTGGGGCTCGGGTGGCCTGGGTGTCACAGATGGCTCCCTCACAAGGTGACTACTCACACTGTCTGCCCCGAGCTCAGCGGGGCTGTCAATTGAATGCCTACACGTGGCTTCCTCAGCATGACCATCTCAAAACAGATGGCCTTCTTACGGCAGCGCAGGACTCCATGCAGTGGTATTCCAGCAAAAAGGGGGGAAGCTACATCACCCTTTCCCACCCAACCTCAGAAGTCTCACAGTCTCACTTTTCTGCATTCCCAGGCTGCCCAGGCTGCACCTCTGGGTAAGAGGAGTATCAAATGATTTGTAGCTACTAAGCATTTTCTATTGTTCCGTGGACACATTCCCATTTCTGCAACTTTTGCCTTCGTGAATGCATTTCTCTCAGTGTTGGATATCCTTTCTTTCTTCTTTGTCTCTGTGCCACACTTTACTGACCTTGCGGACGCATCCCCTCCACAAAGCTTTCGCTCTCCTCCCCACCAGGAGTGTTCATCGCCTCCTTTGGACCACCATATAACCTCTCTTATAGTGCCTTTTCCTGACGAACTGTTGACCTCGGCCCTATGGCTGCTGTAAGTTCCTCGAAGGCAGGACAGCCTGATTTCCCTCTGTGCTTCCCATAGTAATTGTCACTCACAGGCCCTCAGTACTTGTTTGGGGATGACACAATTAGATGATTTGGCCCAAGAGCTTTTCAAATGTTAAAGTGCTATTCTAACAAAAACTGTCATTATTTACAAAACAAGAGTGAACCTTTTACTGAAGAAAATGTGATAACATCTAGTGATAGCTTTCTACCTGACAGATTCTGAATAGATAATCCATTTTACTGTCAAAAAAATTATTTAAGTGTTTTTTTCTTTCCTTCTTTCTCTTGCTTAAATACTAATGATACCTAGTGCTTTGTCCTTTATACTTTATCTGTTATTTGGATAACTGTTCCCAGGTTTTATCAGTAAGTCACCTTTCCATGAACCTGTTTTATCAGGCCAAACCTTTACATTTTTTACAGTTTTGGATCTAATTTTTTTATCATCTAATTTTCTTGCACCATAACTTTTTTCTTTGATTAGTCTTTTATGTATTCAATATAAAATTTTGAGGATTTGAGGGCCTACTATGTACTAGGCTTTATAATGAAACCTGGAGAATCAGTGAAAAACAAGTTACCATCCATTTTTGCAAGAAACTCAGTGCTCGGTGGAAAAAGAGGATGTGGTAGATGTTAAGTCAGAGACCTGCACAGAAGAGTATGGGTTGGGTACCTAGTCCTGTCAGCAGTGGGGCAGAAAAACTCTGCAGAGGCAAATAGCAGCCCATCTACAAAAATGAAAACTAATTGGACTAATAAAGAAGGGGAAATTTCAACAAAAGAGAACCTCCTGGCCACAGGTATGGAGACCGGAAAGAACAGATGTGGGAAGAACAGCAAGCAGTTCATGTTCTTGGTGTGTAAAGTCTAAGACAGAAAAGGACATGTTTCTGGAGCTTCTAGCCAGCCAAGTTGTAGACTGTCCTGGTTTTCAAGTAGCACAGTCTCTGGAAATCTCTGACTAGCTGGGAAGCTGGTTACTTACCAAAAGAATTCAAGAAACAATTGTGGACAACTGAGCTCGAGGGAATTTTAAAAATTAAAAATTATTATGCAGCCTTTTACGCAAGCCAAATGGAATTGGCTGCTAAAATGTATATATAATATCTCCAGTCCATATATATATATATATGAATTATAGCTTTTGGATATTGTTTTGAAGTAAAAGTCAGAATGTAATATTAATATATATCTCCAGTCCATATATATATCCAATTCTACTTTTTACCATCTAGGAGATTTGGGGGACAATTTATTCATAGATTCTCTTTTATCAAACAAGAATACATGATATTTCTGCCTACCTCAAAGAGATGGTGGCAAGACCACAAATGATGATATTAGGAGAAGCTCCTTTTGTGGAAAAGGGTTACTTTTGCCCAGTCAGCTTCTCTGCCATTTCTAGTGGTGAGACCACTTCCTTTTCCTTCTTTCTTGGAGACCAACATCCTTTACCTCACTCCATGTGTAAGCATGTGACCTTAGTCAAACCAGTCAGAACTATTTACCAGTGACCACATTGAACAATGCAGGCCTAAGTACACATCCCTGTTTGGTTCACAGATAACCAAGTAGCTCCACCTTGTTCAGTCAGAATAAATCTTATAATTCAGAGAAAATTTGGAAAGGAGAAGCTTTCTTTCCAATGGAGGTGCTAAGTCGTTTTAGTTCAAACCAAAAACCACTAAAGGGCCACAACTTGTAAGGAAATGCCCAACAAAGAAGACCACAGGGGAAAACACAGCAGAGCAAAGAGATGGGTAACTGATGATCAGATGTGAATGTCTGGCTACAGCTATCCTTAAAATACACTGCAGCTATTAATTAATTTCCATTTTTAAGCAACTTTTACTCTTGTTTCTGTATCTTAAAACTATAAGGAGTCTAAATTTATATGTACCATATAATTTATGGTAATATATTACCTATAGATCCCCTCCTTTATCTGAATACATCCTTTACTTTTTTTTTTTTATTCTTATGTTAATC
>NW_028055938.1:0-8689 GCF_054177405.1 Leptonychotes weddellii
TCTGAAAAACAAACTGAGGGTTCTAGAGGGGAGGGGGGTGGGAGGATGGGTTGGCCTGGTGGTGGGTATTGAGGAGGGCACGTTCTGCATGGAGCACTGGGTGTTGTGCACGAACAATGAATCATGGAACACTTCATCTAGAACTAATGATGTAATGTATGGGGATTAACATAAGAATAAAAAAAAAATTTAAAAAAAAATTGGAGGGTTTCTGATCCTTCCTCAGAAACAAAGGGGCTTTGTTTCTATTCCTCCTCCAGTGGCCTTGGGGGTGAGAGGATATATCATTTGCTCACACTACCACCCCCACAAGGGGCGTAAGGCTGTTTCTTAGGAGGAAAGAGGGAAGCAGATGTTATTTTCTGCCTGGTCTCCCACATCTGCACACCCAACGCGGGGCCTCTTTCTGATATCCAAAGAGTGATTTTTAAGTTTTACTCACTGCACTTCTAGCACCTGGAATACTGTCTGGCTAGTACATGGTAATACTTGATTTTGATAATTGGATGAATACATATTAAATAAGGAAGAAGACCATAATTCAAATGATATCATTTAAATTCAGAAAAATACCTTAAGTTTGAAAATGCTTAGACAATCTGGCAATTTTCTCTTTCTTAAAAAGATGTCCTCATGACCTTTCCTGACAATGTGAATGTTCTTACCCACCTATCTAAAATATATTATTTTTTGGGTGCCTGGGTGGCTCAGTCGTTAAGCGTCTGCCTTCGGCTCAGGTCATGATCCCAGGGTCCTGGGATCGAGTCCCACATCGGGCTCCCTGCTTGGCAGGAAGCCTGCTTCTCCCGCTCCCCCTGCTTGTGTTCCCTCTCTCTCTGTGTCTCTCTCTGTCAAATAAATAAATAAATAAATAAATAAATAAATAAATAAATAAAAAAGAAAAAAATATATATTATTTTTTTAGGAACAAATTTAAGTTGAAAACATTCACTGATGGCCCAGACCATCTACTGTCATTGTTATTTTAGTAAGAAACACAAAATTTCACACTTATTCACTTGCAAAATTTTCATGGCAGAACTTGCATGGTTGGCCATATGCAGACTTGGATTGAAATCTCAGATCTTGGGGCACCTGAGCAACTCAGCTGGTTAAGTGTCTGCTTTCAGCTTAGGTTATGATCTCAGAGTCCTGAGATCAAGCCCCATGTAGGGATCCCTGCTCAGTGAGCAGTCTTCTTCTCCTTCTCCCTCTCTCTTTGCCCCTCCCCCTCACTCATGTACTCTCTCTCTCAAATAAGTAAATAAAATCTTTAAAAAATAAAATTAAAAAAAATCTCAGATCTTCCTTGGGGTGCCTGGGTGGCTCAATCGGTTAAGTGTTCAATTCTTCATTTTGGCTCAGGTCATGATCTCAGGGTTGTGAGATCGAGCCCCTCATCAGGCTCCATGGTGGGTGTGGAGCCTGCTTAAGATTCTCTCTCTCCCTCTACCTCTGCCCCTCCCTTACCTTCTCTCGCTCTCTCTCCCTCTCTTAAAAAGAAAAAAAATCTCAGATCTTCCATATTCTAGTTGTGTGACTATGGATAAATTACTTCACCTCTTTTACCCTGTTTTTCCTTCTGTATAATTAGGGTAATTGCAGTATTTACTAGGGTTACTATGATTTTACCTTAAAAATTGTGAATATGTGTACATACATATATGCACACATTTAAAAACTCATATAGTATTTATCAGTAGTGACCAATAAACACTTTTATTTATCTTGGTTTTATTGTTCATGATTCTATGTGATCATATCTTTTCTCTGCACCAAATCTGGAAATTCTCTGGAATCAAAGGACTGATTTTGAGATTGTGTAAAATCCCCTCAACAGGAAAACAGTGTGCTCTAGGTCCATAATTTCCTCACAAATGAATCGTACTGAATATGGAAATGTTAACATGGAGGGCAAAAGTATTTTCTTTTCTATTTTTTCTCCATTTCTATTCCACAGAGTTCCACTCTTCCATTTTTTATTATATCACCCATTATCTGGATTAGAATCCAGCTGAGAAACATTTGTTTTATCTTAGCAGAAACAGAACCAGCACTAGCCTCTGGGGAATCAAATTCCTTCCATTCCACACACATTTACCTGGTCCTCTCTACGCACAAGACACAGTAAATAACACAAGCATGAACCAGACATGCTCCCTGCACCTAAAATTCCTGGGCATTGGGACTCGTCAGTAGTTTGGGCCTGCAACATCCTGACCTTGCCTGTAATGACAGGAAATCTGTCCTCTAACTGCTTACTCCCATGAAACATTGCATCATGCTTTGTTCTTGCTTTTTCAAAATAATGACAATATCTTATATTAACCTGGTGATTCCAGTAACTGAAGGTACATGTTCTACCTCAGTTTATCTTCACTTCATTCATATTGGGTGGAACAAATACTATTAAAAAAAAAACTGGAGAAATGAAGGCTCAGAAGGGTTACATTTCTTTAAATGAATCACAAGTTATTATTGCATGACCTGGAGCCATATTTAAAGTCTTCTGACTACTTAGCTTATGTTCTTTTCCCAGCAATGTGATAATTAGAAATTATTTCAAACTCTGTATTATGGACGGAAGGAAAGGGAGGGTGCAAATAAGTAGCATAACTGAGTGTTCAGAGACACAGTACTGCCAGTTTTCATGACCTTCGTAGGGGAGGATCTGGTGTAATAAAAGGAGGACAAGAACTAGTGTCAGAAGACTACTCAATAGTGATGTCATTTCAAGTAAGAAAATAAAGTGTCCTGACTACTACACAGCTATTAGAACAGCCAAAATCTAGAACACTAACAATACCAAATGCTGTCGAGGATCTAGAGCAACAGGGACTCTCATACATCATTGGTGAAATGTAAAACAGTACAGTAGCTTTGAAAGTTTCTTGAAAAACTAAACATATTCCTACCATATGATACAGCAATCACATTCCTTGGTATTTACCCAAATGAACTGGAAACTCATGTCCACACAAAAACCTGTACATGGATGTTTACAGCAGCTTTATTCATAATTGCTAAAACTTGCAGGCAACTGTGGTGCCTTTCAGTAGGTAAATGGATGAACTGTATTACATCCAGAAAATGGAATATTATTTAGCACTAAAAAAGTTATCAAGACATCAAAAATATGGAGATACCCTAAATGCATATTATTAAGTGATAGAAGCTAATCTGAAATGGTTACATACCATATTATCCCACCTATATGACATTCTGCAAAAGGTAAAACTCTGGAGACAGTAAAAAAGATCATAGATACAGAGAAGAGATTGGTTGTTGCTGTTGTTTTCATACCTGTACCCATCTCAGGATTGCCCTTGGCTGATGGGAGCTACCTAGCCCAGAGATGCCTAAAAAGTTCCATTCTTCTTCTTCCAGGGAATCACCCAATTCTCCAAGGAGCCTTGATTCATTGTAATGGAGCGTGGTATTTAGAAAGCAAGGTCTGCCTAATGGGAGTGCTCATTTCTTCTGGGGAGTGAGTGCTTCCAGACTCTCAGTGGAAAGAGCTAGGGACTCCATGTATGGATATTAGTAACTCATGCATACATATATACATATATACATATCTATATTCACTCCATCTTCTACAAATTTTTAAAAATACCTATGAGTTTTATTGCTAATACCACCTTTGATCCATCATCACAGGGTTCATTCTTGCCTTCACTTCTGTCCTTATTAGTAATTTCTTTCTCGGACGGTGAGAAATATGGCTCCTATTATCTATAATATATTTACTTATTTGTTCAACCCTAGTATACATATAAATTTTGGAATTGTTAAACCATGTCTCTCTGAGAAATGATTTTACCAGAGTACAGAATTTGTAGATAATTTTTTGTTTCTTTGCTTGTTTGTCTTAAGCTTTAACCAAATACTGCTTTCCATAATTATGTAGGGTGGGTCCTTTTTTTTCTTATTCCCTTCAGTCTGGTTATGAGTCATTTGTAACATACTTAGATTCCTTTGTCATAGTCTGCTTTCCATTTTAGTTAGCTCTCATGACCTAGAAATTAGTTTGCAATTTTCATACAGTAAAATTCCCTCATTGTGACATGTGTTCTATAGGTTTTAATAAATGCAATGAGTTGTATGCCATCACCACAGTTCCATATGGAACATTTCTGTTACCCCCCAAATTCCCTCACAATACTCTTTTATAGTAAACTTCTATTCCCAGGCCCTAGTCCAGGCAACCACTGATCTGTGTTCCATCTCTATAGTTTTTCTTTTTTCTAGAATGTCATATAAATGAAACCACAGTGTATAGGTTTGTGCCCTGCTTCTTTCACTTAGCATAATAATTTTTGAAATTTATTCCCATGGTTTTACATATCAGTAGTTATTTTGTTTCTACTGTGGAGTAGCATTTCATGGTATAGATATTACACAATTTATTTAATTTATTTTTTGGTGGACATTTGGACTGTTTCCCATTTTTACTATTATGACTAAATTTGCTATGTAGATTTACATACAGGTCTTTATGTGGACATATGTTGTCATTGATCTTGAGTAAATAATTAGAAATGGGATTGCTGGATCATAAGGAACCTCCAGACTGTTTTTCAAAGTGGTTGTACCAATTTACATTCCCACCAACAGTGCACAGGGTTCCCTTTCTCCATATTCTGGCTGACACTTGTTATTTCTTGCCTTTTTTGACAATAACCATTCTGACCGATGTGAGGTGATATCTCACTGTGGTTTTGATTTGCAATTCCCTGGTGATTAATGATATAGAAATCTTTTATGTGCCTGTTGACCATTTATATGTCTTCTTTGGAAAAATATCTATTCAGATCTACTGCCCAGTTTTTTAATTCAACGTTTTTTTGCTTTTGAGTTGTATGAGTTTTATACATCTTAGATATTAGCTTTTTGTCAGGTACATGATTTGCAAATATTTTCTCCCATTCACTAAGTTGCCTTTTCATTTTAGTGGTGGTCTCCTTTGCTGTACAAAGGAAAACATATATAGATATAGATATGTAATGGATACATAATATCTATCTATCTATCTACCTATCTATCTATCCATCCATCCATCTACTAAAAGGCTTTTAATGATACTCTCTGAATTACATAACACTTTCTGAAAAAGTGGAGTACAAAGATGGAAGCCATGTTTGTTACCAAAGTTATTCTATTGTATTGTCAGATGAGGAGTAGGATCAAAAAGGTCAATAATCCTTTGGATGCTATTAACAAATGTGGGCACACAGTGTCAACGTTCTGCATAGACAGGTCTCAGTGACTCTGTGTGTGTGTGTGTGTGCACCTGCGCACATGCACATGCATCCATGCATGAGAGAAAGAGAGAGATCTGGAAAGTGACTAGCATGGAAATCCTTCTTTCATAGTAAACTCCTGAAGGACAATTCAACCTCCTGATATAGACTCTACCTCCTCTCAAGTCTTCTGCACTCTGACTCCACTAATTGACCTATTCTCTTCTACGTATTCAAACTACTTCCCTATAGCATATAAATGAAAGATCTCTTTTATTTTAAAGAAAAATAAAGGCCTGCCATTGACCTCATGATTCATATCTCCCTTCTTTTCAGAGTTGCTTTTCTGGAAAGGGTATTCTCTGCTTACATGTGAAAAAAAAATCAGTGGTTGTCAGGGGTTAGAGAGGTGAGGGATGAATAGGCAGAACACAAGAGTATTTTTGGAGTAGTTAAAATAGTCCGCATATTTTTATGATGGATACATGTCACTATACATTTGTCCAAACCCATATAATGTACAACACTAAGAGTGAATTCTAACGTAAATTATGGATTTGGGTGATTATGATTATGATGTGTCAGAGCTGTGGATTTTAGTCTTGGCATCTGAAAAATACATGCCTTACTCCTCACAAGCTTGCTTAATGATCAAATGGCATCATATATGCTTAGGTATACAAAAGTATGCTAGTAAATATGATATGCCTAAATATGTTAGCCATTGTCACTATGACTTGGCATAGCTTGGCGCCTGATATCATAAGGCTCACACCTTGCCTCGTGCTGCCAGTGTAACCACTGTTCCAAAGTCAGGACATAAAAATAGTGGGAGAAAAAACAATCCAGAACAACATGACAGCAGCAAAAACAAAATTGTGTCAGACTGACCTGGAATAGAATTCTGTTTCAGAGATACGTAAGATAGGTGGTCTGGAGAAAGTACTTAAATTTCTTTTAATGTTTTCTGATCTTTAAAAATGAAGATGAGATATATTTTTTTAGTATTCTTGGGAGGACTTAATAAGAAATGTAAATAAAACCTTTAATATCATGCCACAGATAGATGTTCTAAATATCTTAGCTTTATCATTTTTGTTTATATTTATTTATATATTTGTTGAACTTATTTGAACATCTGGTATATGCCAGATTTCATGCTGGACACTGGTCTTTTCTCTCTTCTGCCTCTCACTTTCGAAATGATAATTCCAAAGGCTAAGAGCCCTTATGGGGGTTGATACATCCTGCTTCCATAGATTACAATGATTCAACAACTCATACCCTCTCCCTCTCAAAAAAGAGTCATTGATTAGCAAGTCCAATGACAAAATGATTGTGATTTGGCAGAAGAAACACCATAATTAAAAGAGAAGAGAAGCAGGTATACTCAGCATTAGGTCAGAGATGAGAAGAAGGAATAACCAGGTATAAGGCAGAACCTGAATATGCCAACCCCAGGAAGAAGTGAGAATCTGAAAAGATTTGAGTATGGAGGAAAGAATATTTCTCTCTTTGTCCATTCAATATCTATGTATTGAGTCCTATTATTTGCCAGCCTTCCTCAAGGTGCTGAAACTAAGACACCCTTATTGCAACCAGATGGTGATGCCTGAGAGGAACTTAAAATTTATTACAAGCCATGGCTTAAAGGTAAAAGATTCCAGATGCCATTACCAATCCCCGAAGTCATTTAGTCACCAGTATGAGCTATAATGGATTATTGATCTCATAGACTATAAAGGCTCTCAAAGATCTATCATAGGCTATTGGGTTAATCTGGCAACTGAACATGCATACTTATTTGTCTATTGTCTGTCCTCATTCTCATGTATAATTCCTCCTTCTGGAGTTAATGGGAGTTATGTGACTGCTTCCAAGGGGAAAGAAACACTTTTTTAGGTTTCATGCTTCAAATCCCAATGAAATAATAGCTCAGAGAATAAAGCGTCTGAATGTTTAAAATTGAATCCTTCAAATGTTGTATTCATTTATGTGTCCATCATCATTAAAACTATTGAGAAGTAGGGGCCTGGCAAATTTCATTTTAATTCAGATTCTTTGTGAATCTATACTATATGCATGTGCTAGTTCTTGCTTCCATAGTGGTTTCATGTCTTTGTTTTGCATTTGTTTAGGGTGTGTGCGTGTGTGTGTGTGTGTGTGCGTGTGCATGTGTTAAGGGAGACAGGGAAAGTGAGAGTACCATGAGGCTTTCTGCCAACGTTCTAAAATTAAATACCCTTAACTGAGAGCCCATCTCATGATTTGCCAAAAGTAGACCTTGACTGAAAAGGTCTAAGCTCCTGAAAAATGAGCTACATAATAGAAATACCTGTGCAGCTGTCATCATAAAGTGGCAAATACGCATCACCAATGGTCTTGCTCTACATGCACAAAAGAGATATCTCAATAAAGAGCAAAACATGGTCCCGGTGAACACATCTTTTCTGTACAGAAAGTCAATCAAGTGGTAAATTCACCCTAGCCAAGACACTGACTTGAACAAGAGTGATTATGCATTGGAAATGTATATCTGTATTTCAGAAATTCCTTGAGCAATATACCAGAAGCTCAGAAAAATCATATGAAACCAGGTAGAAGGGATGCTTCCTCTCAGTATCACTGCAGGTGAGGCAGGACAAAGGAGGCTTGCCGATGCTCTAACATCGAATCAAAACCATAGAATCACGTATCCAGATCTAATCTTTCATTTTGTTGATGAAGAATCGAAGACTCAGAGAGGTATTGGACTTTCTATTTCCAGAAATGAATGGGGCAAATCATTGGTAAGAATGCACTTCCCTATTTCTTAGACCATTCTTCTGTTGCCTCTCTTATATCTCCTCTCAGGAACGATGATGTGAAGGAAAAACTACATATATTTACATATGTGTGTATATATATGTGTGTGTGTGTGTATATGTGTGTATATATAAATATATATTTTTTATGTATATTTATTTTATTTATATATGCATATATACATATAGAGTAATATGTATATATTATACATATAATATACATATACATATAATATACATATTATATACTATACATTATATGTCTGATATATATATATATATATACATATATATATATATCTGAAACCAGTAGTTTCAGAGAGTCTGGATACAAAAAATGCTTGTTGGTTCAACTCATCTATGTCTATTTTTCGCTTTCAAAACTGTACATATTATTATCATATGCTATTTGAAACCAAGAATACTACTGTAGATACAATGCCTATTTATTTCCAATAATCATACATTATTATGCCTTTCACTAATTTATTACATCTACACTAGAGCATCTAGAATATTCTGACGAAATCTGGTACAGTTTTCATTTCTGGTACAAATCAGTATGAATATCCTAAGGATGCCCACTTAAGGTCCAGCTTTAGATCCATTTTCTCCATGAAGCCTCTCCTGAGTTCTTCTTCC
>NW_028055939.1:0-399 GCF_054177405.1 Leptonychotes weddellii
TATTTGATTTTAATGGTCCGCTTGATCATATCAGTGTTGATATTGACGAAGATAGCGACTTAGCCATGAAGGATTCGAAAAAATGGTATTTTGACAGCGATACTCCATCTACAATATCATTTTCCTATCAAAAACCTCTTAATCCTGTCGCTAAGGTTTTAACCGCGATACCTCCCTTTTTATTGATGGCTATAGCTTTACTGTGCTTTGGCATTATCAATTTTCGGCTGCTTAAAAAGACGCAAATAGAAACCCCAAAATATACTTGGCAACTGATGGTATTTACCGGCCTACTCTTTCCTCTATTAAGTATCTTTGTCTATTATTTTTATTTATTATTGACCGATATGGTTATTGGACAAGGAGCGACTGGAGAGCGCCGCAGTTTATTCTTTTTAT
>NW_028055940.1:0-399 GCF_054177405.1 Leptonychotes weddellii
GAATCAAAAAGCAGTCACTGTTTGCTACTTTTGGCATTCCCATTTGCAGGAAGCTAGAAGTCTACCACGGAGGGTGGTCCTAATGTAGACACTCATGAGTTATCTGCCAGGGTCCACTCTAGGCTGGGTGGGCCCTCAGGCCTCAGGATCTCTCTGACTCTCCCACCAGAGTTCTGCTCTGCTAAAGGCAGGATTGTAGCTTGGGGTCCAGAATGTTGGCACGCCAGATGTCAGAGGGACCCCAGAGTTGGGTCCCTGGAAAGAGCCTTGAGGCAGAGAGGGACACCTGGGATCTGGAAGAGGGCTGGGGTGCCTGAGGAAAAAAAGGACAAGGATGCCAGGTTTTTAGTCATCTGGGCACATGGCGACTCAGCATGTGGCAACTGTCAGGACAGGAGT
>NW_028055941.1:0-399 GCF_054177405.1 Leptonychotes weddellii
ACGAAACTAGAAGTTGGTTCTTTCAAAGAATTAATAAGATCGATAAACCACTGGCCAGACTTATCCAAAAGAAAAGGGAAAGGACCCAAATTAATAAAATTATGAATGAAAGGGGAGAGATCACGACTAACACCAAGGAAATAGAAACAATTATTAGAAATTATTATCAACAACTATATGCCAATAAACTGAGCAATCTTGATGAAATGGAGGCCTTCCTGGAAACCTATAAGCTGCCAAGACTGAAACAGGAAGAAATTGGCAACCTGAATGAACCTGAAACTTTGAAGAAAAACAAAGCTGGGGGCATCATGTTGCCCAATTTCAAGTTATATTACAAAGCTGTGATCACCAAGGCAGCATGGTCCTGGCACAAAAACAGACATATAGACCAGTGGA
>NW_028055942.1:0-399 GCF_054177405.1 Leptonychotes weddellii
TGCATAATTCCCCCTACTTTCACTGATTTTACTTACTCTGTTTTCATTACCTAACCTTATAGCTTTCCCTACTCTAAATCATTTCCTTATGATTAATATTGCCCATTCAACAATTCTTAGTCCAAGGAAAGGATTTTATTTCAAGTCATTTAGGAATGCTAGAACTTCACCATATATTGTAACCATTTTATCTTTTTTTCTTTTTTTTTTCTTTTTTAAGATTTTATTTATTTATTTGAGAGAGAGAGAGAATGAGAGACAGAGAGCATGAGAGGGAGGAGGGTCAGAGGGAGAAGCAGACTCCCTGCCGAGCAGGGAGCCCGATGCGGGACTCGATCCCGGGACTCCAGGATCATGACCTGAGCCGAAGGCAGTCGCTTAACCAACTGAGCCACCCAG
>NW_028055943.1:0-399 GCF_054177405.1 Leptonychotes weddellii
TGGGGAATATGAGCGGTGCTGTCTCTTTAAAAGTGCCCTTTATATGATTCCCCCTCCTGGGGCCTCCTGCAGGGGCTGTAGGCTTGGGAGAGATTGCGTAGGTGACAGTGAATCAGAATGAAATGGTAGATTTTGTGTAGATGCATTTGTCTGCTGTAATTTTTATATATATATTAAACTTACTGTAACTGTACAGTTCATTTCTGTTGTAAAACATCATTAAACCATTTTCCAAGTGTTAAAAAAAAAAAAAGTGCAGACTCTGGAGCCATTCTCCCTGGTCCCAGTTCTACCTCTAACCACTACATAATATTAGGCAACGTCTGTAAATGGATTGTGCCTCAGTTTCCCTATCTATAAAATGGAGGTGATAATGGTACAGACCTTATAAGGTTGTGG
>NW_028055944.1:0-399 GCF_054177405.1 Leptonychotes weddellii
CAAGAGTCCGACGCTTAACTGACTGCGCCACCCAGGCACCTTTCCTCTCCTATTTAATCTTTACCTTTGCAGACGGTAACTTAAGAGGTAAGAATTGTTATTATTCCTATTTGCATTCTCAAAATGTGGAAACTGAGGCTGAGATGGGTTGATGACTTTGCCTAGGACTTGAACCTGGGCCATCAGATCCCATATCCCACCATTCTAACCATGAAGCCTTCCTCTTCTCCCAGTACCCTTATCTATCCATCTGGTTTCAGCTCACATCTACACTTCAGTTAGGTTTAGTCCCGTTGCTGTGTAATTCCCGAGCCCCCGGTTCTTCCTCCTCATAGTTGTCAACAGTATTGCGCACCAGACCATGGGCCCTGACAAGCGTATCTTTTTTTTTTTTTTTTT
>NW_028055945.1:0-399 GCF_054177405.1 Leptonychotes weddellii
CCATTTATACCAATAGATCATCTAAGCAAAAAATCAACAAGGAAAGTGACTTTGAATGACACACTGGAACAGATGGATTTAACAGACATATTCAGAACATTTCATCCTAAAACAACAGAATACATATTCTATTCAACTGCACATGATACATTCTCCGAATAGATCACATGTTAGACCACGAAACAAGTTTCAACAAATTCGAAAAGATTGAAGTCATATCTCACAACTTTTCTGACTACAATTCTAGAAATCAACCATAAGAAAAAATCTGGAAAGACCCCAAATTCATGGAGGTTAAATAACATGCTACTAAACAATGAATGAGTCAACCAAGAAACCAGAAAAGAAATAAAAAATTACATGGAATGTTAAAAAAAAAAAAGGAAGAAGAAGATAGCA
>NW_028055946.1:0-399 GCF_054177405.1 Leptonychotes weddellii
TCTTGTTTGTGGAACTCAAACGCTTTTGCTTTGGGAAGGATTTTCTTTAACGTACTGAAAATCTGAATAAATACACAGGCAAACCATCACTGCTCTGTGGAAAATCCCAGAAAAGGCAATGTAACTGATCAGAAACCAAAGAAGGGGAAGACACAGTTAATAAACACTCATTCACTCTGCAAATATTTCTTAAAAACACACGTTTTATACAGGTACTGCCTGACACTGAGATTAGCAGAGAACAAGCTAGACACATGCCCTGGCCTAACAGAGTTTGCATTTCAGCCTCTTGTGACAAGATAGCATCTCACACTGTTTGGTGACTGTTCTCTGTCTTCCACCCCCTCTAGACTGAGAACTGCATGAAGAGCATGGTCCAGGTCTTGTTCATCACTGAGT
>NW_028055947.1:0-399 GCF_054177405.1 Leptonychotes weddellii
CACTAGCTCCCAGGACCAGGAGTCCTGTGGGAAAGATGGAATACGAAATACGCAAAATAACTCAACCCCTACGGACAGAAAGCAGACCGGTGGTCGCCAGGGGCTGGGGGGACAGGGGATGGGCAGTGCCTGCTTAGTAGGTATGAGGGTTCCTTCTTGGGGGTACTGGTCCTTTTGGGGTTTGGAACAACATGCCCTCCAAGATGGTTAATTTCTTATTGTGGTAATCAGCCTGTGATATACAAGCGCACCAAAGCATCATGCTGTACACCTTGAACTTGCACAAGGCTGTATGTCAATTAAATCTCAGTAAAGCTGGGAATAATAAAATGAAGTGGCTAATTGGATGTTATGTGAATTTTACCTCAATTGAAAAAACCTTTGGTCTCAGTACAAAGG
>NW_028055948.1:0-399 GCF_054177405.1 Leptonychotes weddellii
AGGGCACCTGGGTGGCTCAGTTGGTTAAGCGACTGCCTTCGGCTCAGGTCATGATCCTGGAGTCCCGGGATCGAGTCCCACATCAGGCTCCCTGCTCAGCAGGGAGTCTGCTTCTCCCTCTGACCCTCCTCCCTCTCATGCTCTCTGTCTCTCATTCTCTCTCTCGCAAATAAATAAAAAATCTTAAAAAAAAAAAAATAAAAAAAAAAAAATGTAAATCCAGGATATCTGCAGAAACTGCAAATTTTCTGTAAATTAGTGAGTCTGCCTTGATTTAGGCAAATGATCTAATATGGACCAGAACAAAACAATGAACATCAACAAAAAAAGGCAAAATTCCACTCAGAACAGATAATGAAAGAAGAGGTGTGCAATCGATATCATTCATAAACATTTACT
>NW_028055949.1:0-8688 GCF_054177405.1 Leptonychotes weddellii
TCAGGAAACAAACTGAGGGTTGCTGGAGTGGGGGTTGGGGAGGAGGGATGGGGTGGCTGGGTGATAGACACTGGGGAGGGTATGTGCTATGGTGAGCACTGTGAATTGTGCAAGACTGTTGAATCTCAGATCTGTACCTCTGAAACAAATAATGCAATATGTGTTAAGAAAAAAAAAAAGAAGAAGATAGCAGGAGGGGAAGAATGAAGGGGGGGAATCAGAGGGGTAGACAAACCATGAGAGACGATGGACTCTGAAAAACAAATTGAGGGTTCTAGAGGGGAGGGAGGTGGGAGGATGGGTTAGCCTGGTGATGGGTATTAAAGAGGGCACGTTCTGCATGGAGCACTGGGTGTTATGCACAAACAATGAATCATGGAACCCTACATCTAAAACTAATGAAGTAATGTATGGGGATTAACATAACAATAAAAAAATTTTTAAAAAAAAGTAATGCTTTTAAGTTACGATTTTTTATTTTTTTAAAAGGTAGCTTCTGGAGTGAATCTACTTGAATCTCTGGGAATACATTTTATAATATTAGTAAGTCCAGACAATTTGAGGACTCAAACAATCTTTATGGAACTAAGCCAGATATTATTCAGACTTCTATTTTTACATTATATATCACTACCAGGATTTAAAGGAAATCAAATTAAGAGAAAATGCCAAGATACTGCTCTGTTCTGTGACAGGATTCAAAATGTTAGGTATTGATTTTACCCACTTTCATTTTTTTTAACAAATGGCTTTTTTTTTTCTTTTCAGGACTTCAGCAATAATTTGGGGACTTCAGAAGCCCCTTGGAAGACTCCAACCATCTTTTCCTACCTTACTTTCCCTGTATTCCCCTATGAACCCCACCCTGCAACCAAACAGACCTAATTTAGATCCCTTTCCATTTCCCAGTGGTCACAGATAGGACTGACCTCAACCAGCTGTCCCACCTGAAACTGTGAAACTGGGCCTCTTTGACCCAGTTTCCCCATTTTTTTAAAGATTTTATTTGTTTATTTGACAGAGAGAGAGATAGCGAGAGCAGGAACACAGCAGGGGGAGCGGGAGAGGGAGAAGCAGGCTTCCCACTGAGCAGGGAGCCCAATGCAGGGCTGGATCCCAGGACCCTGGGATCATGACCTGAGCTGAAGGCAGATGCTTAATGACTGAGCCACCCAGGCGCCCCAGTTACCTCATTTTTAAAAGGCTATTAATAATTACACCTGCCTTGCAGCCTTACTGGAATATTAAACTTGGAAATGCCTAGTATATAGAAGGCACTCAAAAACATCCTTTATGTTTTTTATATTAATGCCTTCTACTTCTCCCTCTAGATTATGAGTTATTTGGTAGTATTTTTTTTAAGATTTTATTTATTTATTTGAGAGAGAGCAAGAGCGAGAGAGACCATGAGCAGGTGAGAGGCAGAGGGAGAAGCGGACTCCCTGAGCAGGGAGCCCGATGTGGCGCTCAATCCCAGGACTGAAGGATCACGACCATTCTGAAGGCAGACACTTAACTGACTGAGCCACCCAGGCACCCCATAGACTGTGAGTTATTTGGGAACAACATCTTATAAACCTTACATCTCCTGAACACTTCAATAGAAAGTACTCAAATTATGTTTGAGTAATTGAATAAATGTATCTCCGTGTCACTCTTCCTTTCCCATCACCCTTTACTGCCTTTTCATATGTTACTATTTTGGCAAACCCAATTCATATTCCTCATTTTTCATGGGCATCTCATGCCCTGGATCCTTCTTCTATGTTATGCATTAGGAATTTTAATTTTATATAGCTATCAGAACATATCATATAGTTTAACCTTAATTGACATGTTTTTTTCCCTTTGCTTACAATGTTCTCACTTAAAAACTAAGCATTTATTTTAGTATTTACTGAGCACCTATAATGGAAGATTAAACTATTATGGAAGATACTGTGAAGTGAACAGCTTTGAATAAATCAGGCATGGTCCTCTCCCATGATATAATCATCTCTCTCTCTCTGAAAAAGTTCTGTGCACTCTTCAATAGTAGTGTGAGGGGTGAAGTTGGGGGCAGTGGGAGAGTCTGCCCCTGCAGGGAAGGGTATTTCATTCCTGGCATTGTTTAGAACTTCTGGCTCAGAGTAATAGGAAAAAGAAGACTTTCAGCCAGACTCTATTATTTTTTTTTTTTTTTAAAGATTTTATTTATTTATTTGAGAGAGAGAGAATGAGAGAGAGCACATGAGAAGGGGGAAGGTCAGAGGGAGAAGCAGACTCCCTGCCGAGCAGGGAGCCCGATGCGGGACTCCATCCCGGGACTCCAGGATCATGACCTGAGCCGAAGGCAGTCGCCTAACCAACTGAGCCACCCAGGCGCCCCAGACTCTATTATTATGTTAAGTTACCTACACATAATGCATTACCTTATTACCTGCATCCAGGGCACATGGCTCCTCAGCACCCTCAGAAATAGTAAAAGGGGGACTTTGGTAAAAGAGTTTAAATCATGAGAAGACATGGTCATCTTTGAGTTTGATAAAGGGCAGAAGATAAGCTGGCAGTTAATTAGCATTCACCATTAAAAGCGTCTAACGGCATCTTAACACCTGGATGCCAGGCTACCGTGAGGCACTGATAGCACCCAACTTCTTTCCAACAGCAGGATCCAAAAATCCGATTCTTATCTCCTACAGGAAATTATGGACAATAACACAGGGCTCGAGAGGAAGCAAACACTGACATGTATTCAGAGAACTGGGTGGGTTGTGGAGGGTGAAAAAATGAGATTGATATCTGTACCCCAATGTTCCTTGCAGAATTATTTACAGTAGCCAAGATGCAGAAACAACCAAAGGGTCCATCTACGGATAAATGGATAAAGAAAATGTGGAATAAACACACACAAAATGGAATTATTACTCAGCCATAAAGAGAATGAAGACTTGCCATTTGTGAAAACATAGATGGAACCTGAGAGCATTATGCTAAAGTGAAGTAAGTCAGACAGAGAAAGATAAATAAATGTATAATCTCACTTATATGTGGAATCTAAAACAACAACAAGAACAAAAACAAAAACAAAAACTAACCAAGTTCACAGAAATAGAGAACAGATTGGTGGTTGCCCAAGGGAGTGGGTAAACAAAATGGGTGAAGGGAGTCAAAAGGTGGAAGCTTCCAGTTACAAAATAAATAAATCATGAGGATGCAATGTACAACATGGTGACTATAGGTAATAATATATATTGCATATATAAAAATTACTAGGAAGAGTAAAACTTAAGAGTTTTCATCACAAGGAAAAAAATTGTAACTAGGTATGGACTTATTGTGGTGATCATTTTGCAATATATACAAATATCAAATCATTATGTTGTACACCTGAAACTAAAATAATGTTGTATATCTATTATACCTCAATAAAACAATTTTAAATACATTTTAAAAATGAGATCGACAATGAGAGAGGGCCTATGGGGATGAGGGTGAGGGTGTCCCCAAACTGAGCAAAGCTACTCCAAAGTATAGAATTAAACACAAGCAAAATGAGTTTTGAATGTAAATTTAAGAGTTGACAAAATCGTCTCCTGAAACTCGACCATCCTGTGTGCTTTACATGTTCAGGACCATTATTTGGACTTAAAGTGTGATGGTGTAAGTACTTTGTGAATGGCTTACCAGCTGTCACTAGGACTATGGAATCTGGAATGTACCACAATATAGAGTTTAATGGTGGGATTATGTATACACACCTACCACAGTTAACTAACAAAAATAACTTTCTGACAATCAGCTTTCTACCTCCTCTCTGTTGTTACAGATTTGAGTATATCAGCTCTTTTGCATGGTTCTGGAACAAAAGAGGAAGGCCATGTCTCCCTCAGGGTTCATGTTGATTGCTTCCAGAAACTCTGGAAATCTTTGTTGACATATTTACATCCCACTTCTACTGAGCAATGGAAGGGCCAGGTTAATTCACCAAAGAAATTGTCATCTCGGGGAACACTGGGGAAAAAAGTATCTCATTGCACAAGTGAGCCATTTGTTTCTTTTACATTTTGCCACCCACTTTGCTAGTAAGGGTGGAGCAGCTAGGTTGAAAATGATGGATTGCCCTAAATGGGCAGCCACCGAAATCCTGCAACTTCAATGGGTCACACTAAGCAAAAGATAACTTTTAAGGCAACAGAATAAATTGTCCTCATGTGGCACAGTGTTCACAAATAGCCCTGCTCTCCTGTCAGATGCAAAAGCCCCAAACATTTCTCTTTCTTTGATTTTCTTTCTTATTTTCTCCCAGGTTTATTCCTCTGAATAAATTTGATCTTTTTTTAAGATTTTTTATTTATTCATTTGAGAGAGAGACAGAATGAGCAGGGGGAGGTTCAGAGGGAGAGGGAGAAGCAGACTCCCTGCTGAGCAAGGAGCCCAACATGGGGCTCAGTCTCAGGACCCTAGGATCATGATCTGAGCCAAAGGTAGGCATTTAACCCACTGAGCCACCCAGGTGCCCCTAAATTTGATCTTTACATTCTGATCTTATCTGTTTTCCTTCACCTCAACATTCTATAGCCTTACTCACTGATTAGAAATCAACCTTGCTGAGAAATCATGTTTCATTTTATATCTGCATATATGATAAATATCAGAAGTCCTGTTACCTGTCCTGTTAAGAAGTTGTTTCCTTTGCTTCCTCTGCCCCTCCCCTATAGTGCAGAGCTCCATTCATTTATTCAACACACAGAGCATGGATCCTGCAATAGAGATATATATGAGAGATGATTTCTGACCTCCAGGAGGGTCAATGAACATATGAGCAGCTAATAGATTTACACTCTGATAAGTGCAATAACCATGAACTCACAAAGGTGAGAGTTTCAATGCTGAGTGTTAAAGGAAGTATGCACAGAGAAGGAGGGTCTTCCAAATTGACTACTGCAGAAAGATCCAGTAGGGATTTGTCAGGAAATTCTCCCTTGACTAAAAAAGTATGGGCTCAAACATTCTTTCTTTAGTAGCAGCTTTCCTGGAATATAATTCATTAAATATAACATTTATACTTTTAAAGTATAAATAATTCAGTGGTAAATTAGTATATCCATGGAGTTGTGCAAGCTTTTTCACTGTCTAATTTTAGAACATTCCCATCATTCCAAAAAGAAACACTGTATCCTTTAGTAGTTGATCCTCATTCTTCTTTCCCTGCAATACTTGGGAGCCACTAGCCTACTTAACCTTACTTTACACTGACCTACTTTGGATATTTCATATAAATGGTGTCAGACAATAAATGGCTTTATCTGACCAGTTTCTTTCACTTAGCATAATATTTCAAGGTTTATACCTGCTGTAGCATGTATCACTGCTCCCTTCCTTTTTTATGGTCAAATAATATTCCACTGTATGGCTATGCCACAATTTGCTTATCCATTAATCAGTCAATAGACATTTGACTTGCTTCCATTTTTGGCTAATATGAATAATGATGCTATTGAACATTCATGTCTAAGTTTTTTATGTAGACCCAGGTTCACATATTTTCAATTTTATTGAGTGTATAGATAAAAGTGGAATATCTGAGTAACAAAAAATTTACATCTTTAGCTTTGAATGGATAGGCCAAATTGTTTATCAAAGGAGCTGTGGGGGGAGCAAGATAGCGGAGGAGTAGGAGACCTAAATTTCATCTGGTCCCAGGAATTCAGCTGGATAGGGATCAAACCATTCTGAACACCTACAAACTCAACAGGGGATGGAAGAAAAGAATAGCAACAACTCTCTGAACAGAAAAGCAACCACTTTCTGGAAGGTAGGATGTGCGGAGAAGTGAATCTGAGGTGATATTCGGGAAGATAGACAGCGGGGGAGGGGGCCTCCATCGGCCGCTTCTGGCAAGTGATAGAGCCACAGAGCACAAAATCGTAAATTTTAGAAGTTGGCTCTGCTGAGGGACATCGCTCCAGTGGCTAAGCGGGGGGCGGGGGGGGGAACACTTGCTGGGACAGTGTGGTATCAGGACCGTTGGGGTCACAGAAAGACCCAGGGTGCCTGAGTGCAGCAGAGCTCCCAGGTATCAGAGCGGGGAAGCCGGCTGCAGAGACAGAGGTGAGGAGCGGGCTCTCAGCTCGGGGTTGCCATAAACTGAGATCCGTGGCACAGATGGGCCACTGCTCTTCCAGCAGGGCCCCAAAAAGCGTCAGATCCAGGGAGACTCCTCTTCCTCCCCGGGGAGAAGTGGCGCAGGAGCGCACCACAGGGATCTGCTGGGTTTGGAGACTCCACATGGGGTGGTGTGCCAGAGATAGAAATGCTCGGTCACAGGCCGGGTGAGCACGGAGTGTGGCCAGAGACCGGGAAGATGGGAGTGATTGACTGCTTTTCTCTGGGGGCTCACTGAGGGGTGGGGCCTCAAGTTCTCGGCTCCTCCGGGGTGGAAACTGGGAGGTTGCCATTTTCACCCTCATCCTCCAAAGCTGTAGGGAAAGCTTGCAGGGAACAAAAGCTATGGAGAGCAAACCTGAACACATTATTTAGCCCGGACTGGCAAGGACGGGGCAATTCCGCCTCTGGCAAAGACATTTGAGAACCATGGCAACAGTCCCCTCCCCCAGAAGATCCGCAAGAACAGCCAGCCAGGACCAAGTTTACGGATCAATGAGAACGGCAGAACTCCAGCACTAGGGGAATACAGTACATAGCAGACATGGCTTTTTTCCCATGATTCTTTAGTCCTTCAAAGTTAAATTTTTTAATTTTCTTTTTTTCTTTTTCTTTTTTTTTTGAATTTTTCTTTTTCCCTTTTTCAACCAACATCTTATCAATTCCTTTTCTAAAAAATCTTTTTTATTTTTCATTTTTAGAGTCATATTCTATCCCTTCATAGTAGTTTACCTTATTTTTGGTATATATATATATATATATATATATATATATATATATATATATATATATATAAGTTGTTCTATCTTTAAAATTCTGGGATACAGTTTCTTCTAACAGACCAAATATACCCTAAATCTCTAGTGTATGGCTTTGTTCTAGTCTCCTGCCTGATCACATTCTCTCCTTTTTTTTTTAAATCCTCTTCTTTCTTTTTTCAACCAACTTCTTATCAATTCCTTTTATAAAATGTTTTATAATTTTGACCTTTACAGTCATATTCCATCCCTTCATCCTATTTACCCTTATTTTTGTACACATATAAGTTTTTCTTTAAAATTTTGGAAGGCACTTCTTCTAACAGACCAAAATATGCCCAAAATCTAGTGTGTGGCACTGATCTATGCACCAGCCTGATCATATTTGATCATATACTGTTTTTTCTTTTTTAAATCTTTATCTTTTTCTTTTTTCTTTTTTCTTTCTTTCCCTTTATTTTCCCCTGGTTTCAGGTCTCTTCAGATTTGTTTACTGTATATTTTTCTGGGGTCATTGTTACCCTGTTAGCACTTTGTTTTCTCATTCATCTATTCTCCTCTGGACAAAATGACAAGATGGAAAAAATCACCTCAAAAAAAAGAACAAGAGGCAGTACTGACTGCCAGGGACCTAATCAATATGGACATTAGTAAGATGTCGGAACTAGAGTTCAGAATGTCGATTTTAAAGATACTAGCTGGGCTTGAAAAAAGCATGGAAGGTATTAGAGAAACACTTTCTGGAGAAATAAAAGAATTAAATCTAACCAAGTTGAAATCAAAAAGGCTATTAATGAGGTGCAATAAAAATGGAGGCTCTAACTGCTAGGATAAAGGAGACAGAAGAGAGAATTAGTGATATAGAAGACCAAATGATGGAAAATAAAGAAACTGAGAAAAAGAGAGATAAACAACTATTGGATCACGAGGGCAGAATTCAAGAGATAAGTGATACCATAAGATGAAACAATATTAGAATAATTGGGGTCCCAGAAGAAGAAGAGAGAGAGGGGCAGAAGGTATATTGGAGCAAATTATAACAGAGAACTTCCCTAATTTGGGGAAGGAAACAGGCATCAAAATCCAGGAGGCACAGAGAACCCCCTCAAAATCAATAAAAATAGGTCAATACCCTGAAATCTAATAGTAAAACTTACGAGTCTCAGAGACAAAGAGAAAATCCTGAAAGCAGCTTGGACACAAGAGGTCTGTAACCTACAATGGTAAAAACATAAGAGTGGCAACAGACCTATCCACAGAGACCTGGCAGGCCAGAAAGGACTGGCATGATATATTCAGAGCAGTAAACGAGAAAAATATGCAACCAAGAAAATACTATATCCAGCTAGGCTGTCATTGAAAATAGAAGGAAAGATAAAAATCTTCCAGGACAAACAAAAACTAAAGGAATTTGCAAACACAAAAACAGCCCTACAAGAAATCTTGAAAGGGGTCCTCTAAGCAAAGAGAGAGCCTAAAAGCAACATAGACCAGAAAGGACACAGACTATATACAGTAGCAGTCACCTTACAGGCAATACAATGGCACTAAATTCATATCTTTCAGAGTTACCCTGAATGTAAATGGGCTAAATGCCCCAATCAAAAGACACAGGCTAACAGATTGGATAAAAAAAACAAGACCCATTGATATGCTTCTGCAAGAGACTCATTTTAGACCCAAAGACACCTCCAGATTGAAAGTGAGGGGGTGGAAAACAATTTACCATGCTAATGGACACCAAAAGAAAGCTGGGGTGGCAATCCTTATATCAGACAAATTA
>NW_028055950.1:0-399 GCF_054177405.1 Leptonychotes weddellii
ACCTGTTAAAAACTTTTTTTTTTTTTTTTCCTGTAGCCTTGTTGGTCTTGTGGGCACAAGCTGTCTTAGCTTTCAGAAATAGGTGTTTTGGGGGCCTGTCCTCAGATGGGAGTCTTGAAAGGTGGGGTGCCATACATGTTGTCCAACCCTTTTTTTCCTCAGGGAGATGCTGGGAGTTGAGAATTCTGTCCCAATTGTACGACACTGTGCCAGGGGTGGGGTTTATAGTATGTGCCTCATCCTTTCCCATTTGTTTTGATGTGGATATTTTCTAATTTGCATGATGTGTAGGAGTTGCTCAGCTTATTTCTAGATTTCTTTCAGAGAGAATTGCTCTTTGTATAACTGTAGGTACTGTACATACATGGGAGGAGGTGAGTTCAGGAGCCTCCTCACCAT
>NW_028055951.1:0-399 GCF_054177405.1 Leptonychotes weddellii
TCTGTTAGTTACCTCAGTAAAATTACCTCAAATCTTCAATAAATAATTGCCAAAATACTTTTGATCAAAAACTTAAAATATAATAATTAAACAGATATCTTACAGCAAAGTCTTCTGAATAAAAACCAGATGAAGATCAATACATTGTCCAAATATTCTATGGAATTTGGCTGTGTTTGCTTAACTTATAGTGGAAAAAAATATATATATAGTAATATAATACATATATAATAGATATATAATGTAATAAAATATATAATATATAATTGTATAATTATAATATATTTATATATTAGATCATATATTATTATATATATTTATAGTTTCATATATATATATATATATATATATATATATATACAATATGCAGAAAGACTAAGCATGAAATGGGACTATCCA
>NW_028055952.1:0-399 GCF_054177405.1 Leptonychotes weddellii
TGCTGAGAAGCAGAAGGCACAGACAGCTCAAACCTGGGCCCTCCTGTTGCCTCAGTTTCTCCATCAACTCCAGGCCTGCCCACCCCAACTGCCACCTGCCCTTCACAGCCCCTGGGGCTGTATCCCATGAATTCCACACCCCCACACCCCACTCTGCTCTCTCTGCAGGTCCATCAAGGTCACCCTGGGAGCCCACAACATCAAGGAACAGGAGAGGACCCAGCAGGTCATCCCCGTGAAAACAGCCATCCCCCACCCAGACTATAATCCAAAGAACCACTCCAACGACATCATGTTACTGCAGGTAAGGAAACCTCCCTGCTGCCCTTGCTCTCCTGGGTCCATACAGTTTCCTCCTCCCACTGGGACCTGTCCCCTCCCTCCTTCCCACCCTGGCCA
>NW_028055953.1:0-399 GCF_054177405.1 Leptonychotes weddellii
AGCAGCTCTAACAGGTCTTCTCTTGCTGTGGGTGGTTTATTTCAATTGTCAATGGGTCACAAAAGAAATTTTTAATCAGAGTCCCATTTCCTTCCATTGTTGTGGCTCCTACCATGATTGATACTCGACTGGAGCCATCTTTGGCAGTCCACAGCATTGTTCCAACACCCACAACCAAGCTGTGAGGATGATATGCTCACGTATGGGATGGGATTATGGTGATGGATATTGCTATCAAAGCAGCATTTGTTTCACCTGGCCTGAGAGAAAGCAAGTGTGAAACCAAGTGTAGGGAGAGAAAGGCTGGTCTCTATAGGGACCAGGAGAGCCATCCCTCAATGGTCAAAAATCCTCCTAGCACCAGACTATGTACCCTTTCCAGCAGCCCACAAGCCAGGG
>NW_028055954.1:0-399 GCF_054177405.1 Leptonychotes weddellii
GTCTTACTTTACATGGGGTGACACAGCGCCTCTCTGAGGAGGCGGCATTTAAGGAGAGAGGGGAAGGGTGACGGGACGTGGGGAGGGGAATTGAGGCAGCGGGCAGTCCAGCTGCAAAGGCCCCGAAGGGGCGCGGGCTGCCGTGTGCCGGGAAGCAGGAGGCCGCGGTGGCTGCAGCGCAGGGATGGGGGCAGAGGTGCGGGTCCCGAGCGTGTTGGACACATGCACGGATCTTCTCAACTGCCCCTTCCGTGATTGCCCTTGTCAGTCCTTCCTGGCTGAATGGTTTAAGGTCATGGTTAAAACAGTTTGAACACGGGTCTGTGCAGCCCACTGCTGCCCACATAAGGGACTTTTGCTAGAAGGGGATAACTCTATTCCCCTTTTTATGCTCCCTGA
>NW_028055955.1:0-399 GCF_054177405.1 Leptonychotes weddellii
GGGAGCTCTGCCACACTCAGTCACCCCTGGTCTTCCTGTGATGCCGAGGGTCCTGAGATCACACTGTCCCAGCGAGGGTTCCACCCCCCGCTTAGCCACTGGAGCGGCCTCCCTCAGTGGAGTCGACCTGTAAAAGTTCCAATTTTGTGCTCTGCTGCTCTATCACTTGTCAGAAGCGGCCAACGGAGGCTCCCTCCCCCGCCATTTATCCTCCCAAGTATCACCTGGGATTCACTTCTTCGCACGTCCTACCTTCCAGAAAGTGGTTGCTTTTCTGCTCAGAGAGCTGTTGCTGTTCTTTTCTTTGATGTCCTGTTGAGTTTGTAGGTGTTCAGAATGGTTTGATCCCTATCCAGCTGAATTCCTCGGACCAGATGAAATCCAGGTCTCCTACTCCTC
>NW_028055956.1:0-399 GCF_054177405.1 Leptonychotes weddellii
GTGCTCCTGGGCTGGGGTGGTGGAGGGCATTTATTTGGTTATCAGTAACATTGGACATTTTTTCATAAGCTTATAGTCCATTTGCATTTTTTCTTTTGTGAGTTTTCTCTTCACAGCCTTGACCCATTTTCTTTGGATTGTTACTTTTCTTACTGATTTTTCCTGTCAGCTAGGATTCAAATACTTTGTCTAGTTTTTACTGGTCTTCTAAATTTTTAGCATCTCTTACCATTCAGAAGTTTGGTCATGTTATGGTTTTATTTTGGTTTGGTTTGGTCTTTTAAGTTTGATGTAGTCACATACTTAATAATTTTAGCCTTGGTGTCACACTAAGATGGCTCTTCTCAACCCAGAATTATAAATCAGCTTTGTTTTGCCGCCTTCCAATGTGAAAGGTTT
>NW_028055957.1:0-399 GCF_054177405.1 Leptonychotes weddellii
CACAGCCTCCCTTGCCCCTGCAGTTGCTTAACTACTGAAAAGGAACCCTAGGATTACCTATAGCCTCTGTTGATTAAAGGAAACTTGGTATTTTCCTTCCTGTTTGATAAGCAACTTATGACCTTCTGCTCCCTTAATGCTAGACCCTCGGGAAGGACCCTCCAGCCAAGATGATAAACTGACTCTCCCAAAGTGGACCCTTCCAACAGACTTAGAAGGAGATCCCCCTGAATGAGTAGATGCCTCAGTAATAGTCAGTGGCAGAGCCCTCCCAACCCTGCCTCAGCCTCCCCACTGTCCTCTGCAAAAGGACAGGAACTGAGAAAGGAGAGTGAACTGTAGGATTGGGAACAAGCATTAGGGTCTTATTTGACACTTGCTCTGAAGGTCAGTACAAAG
>NW_028055958.1:0-399 GCF_054177405.1 Leptonychotes weddellii
GAATTATGTTCCTTCAGTACCCAATTTGTTGAGAGTTTTAAAATGAAAAGATATTGAATTTTGCTTAATGATTTCTCTCCATCTATTGAAATTATCATATATTTTTAAAGGTTTTATTTATTTATTTGACAGAGAGAGACACAGCGAGAGAGGGAACACAAGCAGGGGGAGTGGGAGAGGGAGAAGCAGGCTTCCTGCTAAGCAGGAAGCCCGATGCGGGGCTCGATCCCAGGACTCTGAGATCATGACCTGAGCCGAAGGCAGACACTTAATGACTGAGCCACCCAGGCACCTATCGTATGTTTTTTATCTTTTAATTTATGTGGTATATCACATTTATTGATTTGCATATATTAAAACATCCTTGCATTCTAAAATAAACCCCACATGATCATAGAG
>NW_028055959.1:0-399 GCF_054177405.1 Leptonychotes weddellii
TAGATCATGTCGGTTCTGGCTTTATTAAACAGAGCATAGCGAACATAGGTTCACTTTCCGTAATAACTCAGCGTCATGATCAGAACCTCCAAGAGGGAGCTAAGCCACGGAGCCATAGTTTCTGTAGAAGCAAGTGGGGCCGCCTGCCGCCCTCGGCCTGCTGGTCTCCCCTGTTTACATCTCAGCCTATTTCTGAGGGACTCACCCCCTCCTGGCAGGCACCCGCTCGCCAGAGGTGCCCAGACCCTCCAGGTCCAGCATGCATCTTGTCCCCGGGGCCTTGGTGGTCTTTGCTGTCCGAGCTGGGAAACCAAGCAGCCCTCCTTATGAGCAAGAAGCTTCCAAGAGAAGGAACAGTCTGGAAGGGGGCCCCGGGGCAGAGGGGAGACACACACATGT
>NW_028055960.1:0-8687 GCF_054177405.1 Leptonychotes weddellii
GTTAACCGTCTACCTTCGGCTCAGGTCATGATCTCAGGGTCCTGGGATTAAGCCCTACATTAGGCTCCATGCTCAGCAGGGAATCTGCTTGAGGATTCTCTGCCCCTCCTCCCCCTGCCTCCCTCTTCCCCCACCACGCAGGTGCATGCTCTCTCTAAAATAAATAAATAAATCTTTAAAAAAAGTTTAAAAATTTTGATGGAGTCCATTTCATTAACTTTTTCTTTTGTTCTTGTGCTTTCGGCATCATATCTAAGAAACTGTTGCCTAATCCAAGGTAATGAAGATCTACATCTATGCTTTCTTCTAAGAATATTATAGCTTTAACTTTTACATTTATATCTTTAATACATTTTGAGTTAATTTCTGTACATGGTGTCATGTAGGGATCCAAATTCATGCTTCTGCATGTGAATATTATATAAAAAAATTATTCTAGGGGTGCCTGGGTGGCTCAGTCAGTTAAGCATCTGACTCTCCATCTCAGTTCAGGTCTTGATCTCAGGGTCATGAGTTCAAGCTCCGCATTGGGCTCCATGCTGGATGTGGAGGCTACCTTAAAACAAAATTATTCTAACACTTGTTAAAGATGGTAAGAAAAACTCTTTTCAAGAGACAAGTGCAATGGGATTTTGCAATAGGAGAGATTGGGTTCAACTCCAAATAGGATAAGGAAAAGTGGGGATTGATAGCCAAGGAGCAGGGTTGGGGGGGATGTCAGTGAGTGGAAAATGACTAAAGGAAACATCAGGGGAAGGGGTGACTCTGCCTAAAGTGACTTGATAGGATTCTTGCTGAAGTCAGGCCAGCATGATCAGATACCACCTGGGGTTGGGGGGGAGGGAAGGGGAATTTGAATATATATTGAGTGTGGGGGTTCTTTCTAATCTGAATGAAAAGATTTTTGCTAACCTGGGCGATGCAGGCCCAAGGATGAACACAGAAAGTCAAAGCCTAGAGGGATTAGAGGAGCCTAGCCAGAGTTAGGTCAAGGTGGGGGAGTCTTTGCCAATATTCAGTTGTCTCAACACCATCTGTTGGAAGATTCTTCTTTCCTTATTAAATGAGCTTGGAATCTTCCAGAAAGCAATTGACCATAGATGTTTGGTATGGATTTATTTCTGGACTCTCACTTCTGTTTCACTGATCTATACATCCATCCTTATGCTGATAACACACCATTCATGTGCCATTTACATTAGTAGGTTTTGAAATCTGAAGTGGGAGTCCTCCAACTTTTCTTTTTCAAGACTGTTTGGCCATGTGGAGTCTCTTGCATTTCTTTACGAACTTTAGGAACACTTTGTCCATTTTGCAAAACAATCAGTTGGAATTTTGGTAGGAATTACACTGAATCTGTAGATTTACTTGGTGATTATTGCCAAAAGTTATTATTACAAATATTTTAATTATTTAAAAATTTTTTAATTTTATTTATAAAGGAAACTCATTGATCATACCATTTCTCCTCAAGTAAAGTTTCATAAAGGATCAATATAATGCTCCAACTCTATTATAGAGCAGAAATAAAGGAACTAGGTATTTCACTATGTACATGTCCAGATATGACCATACAGGAAGGCTGAATGAAATAATCAGATACTTGAAACCTAACGCAGAATCACAGTGAATGTGACAGCTATAAATGCTGAGTAATACGGGAGTTGTATAGTAAGTCCAATAGCCTGCACAGCACTGACATAGGCAATATGTTTTTCAGAAATGGTGACATCTCTTGCAAACGTTTAGAACATAACAGAGTCAGGGCACCTGGGTGGCTCAGATGGTTAAGCGTCTGCCTTCGGCTCAGGTCATGATCCCAGGGTCCTGGGATCGAGTCCCGCATCGGGCTCCCTGCTCAGTGGGGAGCCTGCTTCTCCCTCTGCCTCTCTGTCTCTGATGAATAAATAAAATCTTTAAAAAAAAAAAAGAACATAACAGAGTCAAATCTTCCCCTCATATTCATGGTAATTGTATTATTAGAAAATTCAGATATATTAACATGTAAAAAATTAACATGTTTATTTGTTAAATAAAGTTTTTTTTTTTCTAGGTTCAGATAATTGGAAACCAGTTTTGTACTCACATCGGATAGGACATTCGGAAGTTGTATGGGGTTGGGGTGGCTCAATCTGTAGAGCGTGTGGCATTTGATCTCAGGGTCATGAGCTCAAGCCCCACGGTGGGCGTAGAGATTATTAAAAAAAAAAAAAAGTGTGGGTGAGGGATAAAACTTCAATAGGCAGGAATGTCCCTTTATTGCAGAAGTCTTCTTGGATCTTTGGTTTCCATGCATTAACACGCCAGTACCCAGCCCAATCATTGTGACAGTCGACAATGCCCTCTCACATTTTCTAAACACTGAGCAGCCAGAACTGCCCCTTTCAGGTATAGGGGAAAGAGCACTGTACTAGGAGTCAGAGATGATGTGGTGCTCATTCTGGCCCAAGTCAGTTTGCTGCTCTGGGTCCTATTTTCCTCATCTGAAAAATGGTCTGCATGATCTTGGAGACCTTCTTACTGCTAGTTAAAAAAAAAGCATAGTTGCTAACAGGTGGGTAGCCATGTCCCCCTCTGCTGGCCGATTAGCATGTCATAAATGTCAACAAAAGATTTTAATCTTTCCAGGGTAGAAATTCTCATTTTTTTAAAAGTGTTTTCAGTTTTATTTATGTAAGTAATCTCTACATCCAACGTGGGGCTTGAACTCATGACCCAGAGATCAAGAGCCGCATGCTCTACCAACCGAGCCAGCCAGGAGCCCTTGTCATTTTCTGGAATTTATAAACGACACACAAAATGTTGATGAATTAAAAAAAGTAGCCTGTGTTTCAAATCTTGGTTACCATGTTCATTTTTCCAGGCTCTTTATTAATATGTCACAAAAAGTATCCATTTTCTCAGCATCTAAATTACATTTAGAAAAGCAGGTCAGATTTCAAGTGAAACGGACATACTGTGTTGGTCAAGGACTTTTGGCTGGAATGATTTGGCTCATTCTCTCAGATGTCTCCAGCAGATCATCATCTCCAAAGAGAGAATTTTCTGTTGGAGTTAGCAGAATTTCGAGAAATATTCAACAGAGCATTAATTTTTGAATGGCTAAGCCACGAAAAATCTGTCACATAGATCTTAAATAATTTTTAAATACTAACATTGCCCAAGCTTCAAACTTCCTGTAATGATTTTCCCTCCTTCTCGAATTCATCTCCTTGTTACTATTATTATTGTTTGTATTTTTATGTTACTTGAAATGCTTTTGGGAACAAAACAGGTGCTATATTATTTTAAAGATGTTTAAAAAATATAGTTATGCAAAAAAAAAATATAGCTATGCAGTCAAAGTAAAAAGAAAAGGCAGAAAGAACTAAAGTAGAACAGAAGGTAGGAAATGAAAAACAAAAGTCGAGGTGCACGTAGACAGACAACCACTGTTCATAGTTTCTGGTTTTCATTCTTTAGTTCATTATCCTTATAACATGAAATAAAATCCTTTCCTGTTTGCATCCTGACTTTAGGCTGTATTTTCTCTTTCCTGGTAGATAAGTGATTTATTTCACTGACTCTTCTCATTTACTCCCAACAGTTCCAGTTTTGGCTTTTACTTCTACTTCTCCTACTGGCTATCTTTCTGTCTTTAGATATTATATGAAGTCATCTACTCCTTAATTATAAATGTCACATTGTATCCACTAATTTCCCTCTATGAAAATGAGCAAATTGAAATAGTTCTTTTAATCTCCTCCCAATTTTTGCTAGTTATAATATTATCTTGTCAAGACGAATATTTATACACTGTTTATCCACTTAAATATACAGTTGAATTTCCTCTTGGCTACAGCAAGCCATGTGTTTTTGCCTTGGAGGCTTTGTATTTGCTCTTCATGGCTCACTCCCTCACTTGATTCAGATCTCGGCCACCTCCCCAGAGGTGAGTCTCCCCACTTGGAAGAGAATAAGTCCATGCGGGGAGCTTTGTTGTTTTCGCTGAATGTTCCTAGTGCCAGGAACTGTTCCTGGCCAACAGGTGCTCAATAAACATTCATTCATTCATTCATTCATTCATTCATTGAAGATTTTATTATTTATTTGAGAGAGAATGAGCAGGAAGAGAGAGAGAGAGAGAGAAGAAAACTCCCCGCTGAGCAGGGAACCCGATGCAGGGCTGGATCCCAGGGCCCAGGGATCATGACGCAAGCTGAAGGCAGACACTTAACCCACTGAGCCACCTAGGTGCCCCTCAATAAACATTTATTGAATGAATAAATCCTGAAAGACCAAAGAAAGAGTGTCATAAAATGTGTAAATATTATTGCAGAACCAACTAGTGTATTAGAACCAATAAGAAAAGGAAAATGTAACCCTAGGTCATTAACATTTTGACAATCAAAGAAGAATCTTCCACAGTTCCTCTTTTATTTCTAATATGAACTGTGTTGTACTTTAGTTTCTAACTGCTACTCCCACATCATCTTCCTTTGTTTGATTACTATTATTATTATTATTCTCTACACCCAACCTGGGGCTTGAACTCACCACCCCGAGATCAAGAGTCGCATGCCCTACTGACTGAGCCAGGCAGGCGCTCCTGGATTTTTAAAATTTTGTTGGAGAATCTCTTTAAAAAATTTCCCACGCAGGGAATCTCTTTATGTCCGAAGGTATCTTCATTTTGCCTTCATATTTGGTTGATGCTGCAGCTAAGTATAGAATTTTAGGTTCTAACACCTCTCTTGCATCTCTGAAGCCATTGCTTCCATATCCTCCAGCATTTGGGGAAGAGAAATCTGAAGTCAGTCTGATTTGGATATTCTGCAAGTGCCCTGGTTTTTCACCCCCGTCTTTGGAAGATTTTTGGTTCTGAAATCTCATCAGAATGTGTGGGCCTTTCCAATTAGTCCTGCTTGACACTTGCTGAGTGGCATTTTCTTCAGTGAGAGGTTTTCTAGGATTTATTTCTCCACACGCCTGTCTTTGTTCTCCTTCTTTACAGCGATGTCACCTTCATCTGCTGTCTTTCTGATTTCTGTTCTGAGAGGCTTCCTCTACTTTGTCCTCCCAACTACGCAGCCTTGCACCAGCCCACTCTATCATTCTTCCAATCCATTACGGTACTTTGGCAATCACTCTGCCGGTTATCCAGTCAATCCCCTTTCCTTGAAGGTTGTTTGTTGGATTGATGCACCACCGTCTGAGGGTACTAATTAGGACAATTTGAAATCTCTTCCGTTTCTCCTGTGGGGGCCGTGATGCAGTTTGCTCATCTTGGCCCTTCCTTCCATGCTGCTGCCGTGTTTCTTCCTGTCTCGCGAGCTCGGACATTCACTCAGATGTGGGCGCCAAGGCCTGGGTGGGTTAGCCCAGGCCGGGGTGCGCAGTCTCTTTCGGATGATGTTCTCTGGCCCGAGCTGGCCTCTCCCTCCGGGGAGAGTGAGCTGCTTCTGAGCAAGGGGCAGAGCCCGCCTTCCAGCATGCCTCACTAAAAGATGTGTGGGTGAGGAGCCAGCAGGCTGGCCGGGGAACCCCACAATCACCAAATTGAAAAGGGTTGTACTTCAGATGGAATGGGGTAAGTGTGTGTTCCTCTTAGGCAGCCCTGCCTCTCCGTCCTCCCCACACACGCCCGTGGCGGCGTTCTGAAGTCCACTCAGGCGCTGCTCTCCTTGGCCCTCCTTAGGCCACCTGCCCACTTTCTTTACACAACTATTCACGGGCTTCAACCCAAGGGCAACAGCACTTGGAACAGAGCCTAGTCCTTTACAAAGTGCCCAAGAAATATTTGTTGAACAAACAAATGATGGGAAAGAGAGGGGAGGTAACCAACTGTCCTCATAATTCCAAGCATGCTTCTTTGATGAATGACTCTCAATATGGCTTCCCAGCCCAGCCCTGCTCTTTGTATTTGTTGACCTCAAGCTTGCCAATTGCCAGGATTCCTTCATTACCTACAGTGTGTTGGGCTAAGTGCAATTTTCTCTTCTTTTTCTCTCCCAATGTGGTCCCACCTGCTCATCCTCCTAAAATTTCATACTTAAATGAAAGTAAGATGCCTGTGTTCAGTCTGCTATGTTAAACCAGAAATATATCTGAAAGTATAGCTACCAAAAAAATTGTATTTTGGAACATCTGTTGGACCCTCCCAAGATGCAAAGTGGAGAAAATGAGTAGAGGTTTTTCTATTTATTATACATTGATATTTTATTTGGAAATTAGGAAAATAACAATATAAGTTAATTGAGTACCTGCACAAAAATTAGTGGGAAATGAGTTTTTGCCTATGTTTTTAATAGAATTACAAATTTTAACATACCACCTACTTAATACATTTTTTAAAAGTTTCATTATTTAAGTAATCTCTCTTTACACCCCACATGGGGCTTGAACTCACAACCCCGACATCAAGAGTTGCACGCTCCTCCAACTGAGCTAGCCAGATGCCCCTTAATACATTTTTATTGGATAAAATGAGTGATTATGAATAATAGATGAAATTTCGGGAAAAATACAGTTTTGTCAGTTGAATATAAACCTCATTTGAAATAAATTTAGCTTTTAAAAAGTAGAGTGTTACATGGAAAAAAAGTTGCAGTATAGTATTCACACCCTGATTAAAAATGTGTGTATATATCCATATGTGTGTGTGTGTGTCTTTGTGTACACACACAGACATACAGATATGGATATATATACACACATATAAACATAGAGAAGAAATTAGAAATAAAAGCAAACTGTTAACAACAGTCATGTTAGGATGTTTAGAATTAATACAATGGTGATTGAGAAGCACCAGAATCATGACATTTATTCCAAGTGAGGGGGACTATTTATTTTTTAATTAATTAATTAATTAGAGAGAAGAGAGCAGGAGCAGAGGGGAGGGGCAGAGGGAGGGAGAATTTTTTTTTTATAGCTTTTTTTTTTTTATTTATTTGAGAGAGAGGAGAGGGATAAGCAGACTCCATGGGTCTGGATCCCATGACCTGAGCCAAAATCAAAAGTCGAAGGCTCAAAGGACTGAGCCACCCTGGTGCCAAGAGAATCTTAAGCAGGTTCCATGCCCAGCACCGAGCCAATGCAGGGCTTGATCTCATGACCCTGAGATCATGACCTAAGCCAAAATCAAGAGTCTGATGCTCAACCAATTGAGTCACTCAGGTGCCCCAAGAGAGACTATTTATATATAATTATGTACACGTTTAATTTGAAAAAATACATACTGGGGGACTTCCGGTTTCAGTTCTGATATATAAAGAACTTGGAAGTTGTCACTCATGTCCTTATAAGAAAAAACCTGAACAAACTGAAAATCAATGACTTGAATGAGTTTTCTTGGAGCCATCAGAGAGAATTCAGGCTGCAGAGCAAACTGTCACCTCAGAATCTGGAGACAGGAAAACACAGAGAATCACAGATGAGATCAGCTAACCTGGGCCAAAAGCTCCTGGAGCCATAAACTGGTAGAAGACTATAATGGTAACTGATGAATTGCTAGGGGCAGGGTGTGGACTACCATTAGGGCAGGAAACTCCTACCGGCTGTGGTCTTAGAGAGGCCTCCACATTCTAGTAGATTTTACTTCTAGAAACCCCACTAGGTTCTTATTATGAAGAACCAAGAAGAAACGTGTTTCTGGCAGGGGGAGGGGAAAAGTGACCATTTTGATATATGCACAGAGTGTTCTCCATGACGAAGGCCTCTTCAGCAGGGTAAGTAGACTTTAACAGAGCTTTATCTGACTCTGGGGGAGGGAAATTACCCAAATCTAGCCCCCTCTAGCCTTCCTGTCACAACTAAGGGGGAAAATGCTGAGAGACACTTGTGAAAGTCACACCCAAGGACACAGACCCCCTAAAAGACTGAGGTTTTGTATACGATTTAGTATAGGATTATATCCCTTACCAGGTCTACAAGGCTACAGAATAATAACAGTGGACTATAGCTGAAAGAGCTGCAAATGTGCAGATTCTGTTTAAGAAGGAGTTTTCAGGGAATCACAAAGACAACAGGGGAGGCAAAAACAAGGACATGAGAGGCAATGGAAGCCTCAGACACCTACAGCTACAGCAAACATGAAAAACAGTCCAGCTCCTAGCCAGATTAACACTAAACCACACACTGAACACCTACTTATCTCCTATTACCCGATACATGATGTCTGGCTTTCAACAAAAATTTACAAGGCAGGGGCGCCTGGGTGGCTCAGGTGTTAAGCGTCTGCCTTCAGCTCAGGCCATGATCCCATGCCTTACCTGTAGAGAAATAAGGATAGAAATTATTTGGCCTTCTCATCAGAATCCATGAAAGCAAGAAGAGAGTGGAGTGAAATATTTAAAGTGTTGAAAGAAAAAACCACCAACTTAGAATTCTATACCTAGTGAAATCATCCTGCAAAAGTGAAGCAGAAATAAAGACTTTCTCAGACAAATAAAAACTGAGAGAATTCCTCACTAGAAGACTTATCTTCCCAAAAATGTTAAAAGAACTCACACAGGGGGGCGCCTGGGTGGCTCAGTCGTTAAGCGTCTGCCTTGGGCTCAGGTCATGATCCCAGAGTCCCAGGATTGAGCCCCACATCCGGCTCCCTGCTCAGTGGGGAATATGCTTTTCCCTCTGCCCCTCACCCTCTGTGCACTCTCTCTCTCTCTCTAATAAATAGATAAAATCTTAAAAAAAAGAAGTTACAC
>NW_028055961.1:0-399 GCF_054177405.1 Leptonychotes weddellii
GTATAAGTAACACATTAAAAATGTATATATATAAGGTGTACAATGTGATGGTTTGATATACATATATACATTGTGAAATGATTACCATGGACAAGCTAATTAATACATCTATCACCTCACATGATTATCTTTTTCCAGTATGGTGAGAACATGTAAAGTATATTCTAGGAAATTTCAAGGATACAGTACAATGTTACTACCTCTGGTCAGTATGCTGTACATTATATCCATAGAACATATTTATCATATAATTGAAATTTTGTACCCTTTGACCAACTTTGGCCTCTTTCCCCTATCCCTTTGCCCAGTACCTGGTAACTGTTTTTCTATGCTCTGATTCTATGAGTACCACCTTTTATGATTGCACATATAAGTGAAATCGTGTAGTATTTGTTTTTA
>NW_028055962.1:0-399 GCF_054177405.1 Leptonychotes weddellii
GGAAAAGCTGGGCTCCCAAACTCAGGGAATCCAACACGTGTAAACAAGCCACCTAATCCTGTTGCTGTTCCGCTCCTGCTGGGGACTTTAGTCTCAAGGGAAAGGCACTTCTGGCCCGTGGGGACAAGGGGCAGCTACCACTCCTAAGGAACGTTCCTTCTGGGAAGGAGAGAACTGCTCAGGTTTCACTGGCCTGGCAAGAGGGGCGGTCCTCATGGTGTCCTGGCCCCCCGAGCTGGAGGGCTGGGGGCTAGGATGGCGGAAGGGACAGCTTTGATGGCTGTGGTGAGAATGAGGCAGGGTAGCTCCCGGAACTCTACTTCCTGTCGCTGCGGTCTAGGGGTGCCCCCTTTCCATCTCAGTGGTGATCTTGCAGGATAGATCACCTCCCCCTCCTCC
>NW_028055963.1:0-399 GCF_054177405.1 Leptonychotes weddellii
TTCTAATAACTGTGTCACACAACATTATAGCAATTCATAAGTGTACGGATTTCTGAAACATTACCAAAGAGTTACAGGCAAAGTGAAATCATCTTTGTGAATGCATAACACCAAGTCTAAGAAAGATCTGTAGGAGTTACTGTTTACTTTCTAAATCTCTTCATTTAAAGTATCGAGAAATGGGTTTGTTTTTATTTTTATTTTTTTTAAAGATTTTATTTATTTATTTGAGAGACAGAATGAGACAGAGAGAGAGAGCATGAGATGGAGGGTCAGAGGGAGAAGCAGACTCCCCGCCGAGCAGGGAGCCCGATGCGGGACTCGATCCCGGGACTCCAGGATCATGACCTGAGCCGAAGGCAGTCGCTTAACCAACTGAGCCACCCAGGCGCCCTTAGA
>NW_028055964.1:0-399 GCF_054177405.1 Leptonychotes weddellii
GCTGTAATACCAGCTATGAAAACAATATAAGCCAAGAACAATAGGTGACCATCTTTCCACCACATGGGGAGTCTGCTTAAGAATGAGGGCCAACTCGGGCGCCTGGGTGGCTCAGTCGGTTGAGCGACTGCCTTCGGCTCAGGTCATGATCCCAGGGTCCTGGGATCGAGTCCCACATCGGGCTCCTGGCTCAGCGGGGCGCCTGCTTCTCCCTCTGACCCTCTCCTCTCTCATGCTGTTTCTCTCTCGCTTGCTCTCTAATAAGTAAATAAATAAAATCTTTAAAAAAAAAAAAATGAGGCCAACTCTGAGGACAAAATGAGCCAAGAGGTAGAGAAAACAGAGTCCTGATGATGCTATTTGAATCTCTGGATCTGGGCTCACCAAAAACTATCTATA
>NW_028055965.1:0-399 GCF_054177405.1 Leptonychotes weddellii
TATTGTTAACATTTTTTTTAAAGATTTTATTTATTCATTTGAGACACAGAGATACAGAGAGAGAGAGAGAGCATGAGCAGGGAGAGAGGCAGAGGGAGAGGGAGAAGCAGGCTCCCCACTGAGCAGGGAGCCCGATGCGGGGCTCGATCCCAGGACGCCGGGATCATGACCTGAGCTGAAGGCAGATGCTTAACCATCTGAGCCACCCAGGCACCCCTACTGTTAACATTTTAAAACATAGATTTGAAAGAACAGTATGATGAACAACCACACTGCACCCATTATGACATTTTAGTTCCATTTCAGCATGCATCTCCAAAAAAGGATATGCTCCTGTACAATCATGATATACCATTATCATGCTAGGAAAATGACCAATAACTTAATACCCAGTCTGAA
>NW_028055966.1:0-399 GCF_054177405.1 Leptonychotes weddellii
AATATAGATATATTCAGATGATCTGTTTCTTCTTGTGTAAGGCTTGGCAGATTGTCTCTTTCAAGGAATGGTCCATTTCATCTAAGTTATCAAATCTGTGGACCTAGAGTTGTTCATAGTATTCCTTGTTTATCAATTTAATGTTCATAGGATCTGTAGTGATGTCCCTTCTTTCATTTCTGATACTAGTAATTTGTATCTTCTCTCTTTTTTTTCTTAGTTACCGTGGCTAGAGGTGATTCAATTTTACTGCTCTTTTTCAAAGAACCAGCTTTGGTTTTGTTATTTTCTCTATTGATTTTCTGTTTTCAACTTCATTTATATCTTCTCTAAATGTTATGATTTCTTTTCTTCAGCTTACTTTGGACTTAATTTGTTCTTTTTTTTTTTTTTTTTTTT
>NW_028055967.1:0-399 GCF_054177405.1 Leptonychotes weddellii
GGCTCTTTAAAGAGGCCTAAAGAATATTTTTTTTTTTAAAGATTTTATTTATTTATTTGAGACAGAGAGAATGAGAGAGACAGAGAGCACATGAGAGGGGGGAGGGTCAGAGGGAGAAGCAGGCTCCCCGCCGAGCAGGGAGCCCGACGCGGGACTCGATCCCGGGACTCCAGGATCATGACCTGAGCCGAAGGCAGTCATTTAACCAACTGAGCCACCCAGGCGCCCAGGCCTAAAGAATATTAAAAAGGAGTTTTATTTGGAAAAATCCCTCACTTCTTTGCGGCCCATCTCAGAATCTATTACTTTAGCCTTGTACTGGATGGATGGTTTGTGTGAATGGCAGTGCGGGAGAGGTGGGAGCTGGCTTTTACCCAGAGGCCTTTCCATTTTCAAAAA
>NW_028055968.1:0-399 GCF_054177405.1 Leptonychotes weddellii
AGCCACCCAGGCGCCCCAAACAGCCACATTTTTAAAAAGTAAAGGCAAAAAAACAGGTGAGGGCGCCTGGGTGGCTCAGTTGGTTAAGCGACTGCCTTCGGCTCAGGTCATGATCCTGGAGTCCCTGGATCGAGTCCCGCATCGGGCTCCCTGCTCGGCAGGGAGTCTGCTTCTCCCTCTGACCCTCCCAACCCTCCCCACTCTCATGTGCTCTCTCTCTCAGTCTCTCTCTCTCAAATAAATAAATAAAATCTTAAAAAAAAAAAAACAGGTGAAATAATTTTAATATATTTCATTTAACTCAATATATGTAAAATATTATCATTACAATATGTAACCAACATAAAATTCTATTATTGAGATATTATATATTCTTTTTATAGTTAAAGCCTTTGAAAT
>NW_028055969.1:0-399 GCF_054177405.1 Leptonychotes weddellii
CTCAGGTCATGATCTCAGGATCCTGAGATCGAGCCCTGTGTCAGGCCCCAAGCTCAGCACGGACTGTGCTTGAGGTTCTCTCCTTCCCTCTGCTCACACTCTCTCTCTAAAATAAATAAATAAATAAAATCTTAAAAAAAAATTTCATGGTGCTCCTGGCTGGCTCAGGCAGTGGGTTGGGCATGTGACTCTTGATCTCAGGGTCATGAGTTCGAGCCCCAAGTTGAGTGTGGAGCTTGCTTGCTTACTTAACTTACACACATACATAAATAAATATCACACTAAGAGAACACACTACCTCCAAAAAAGGATTCTCTCTCTCTCACAAACACACACACACACACACAAATCCTAAGTGCTTACAGAAATTTATCAATGTACAGAGCCATGAAGAATAAC
>NW_028055970.1:0-8687 GCF_054177405.1 Leptonychotes weddellii
TATCATATAACTTACCACATCATATTATTTCATACCATATTTTAAAAGCTACCTGATACTAAACCATGATGGAATAGTGAAAAAGTGGTAATGGGTGTGGTACTAATTTAAATTGTGTTATGTTCATTGTCCATCTACATCCTTGGCAACAGCATTGATGGGTCTGCCCTCACAGGCCTGTGTGTGTTGTGTGTATGTGTGTGTGTGTGTGTGTGCGATAGAGATAGAGAGAGAAATAGAGGGAGAGAGGGTGGTAAGGATTAGGGATGATTATACACAGAAGTAGGATGTGAAACAGCTTGAGCTTAGTGAAGGAAAGCTCAGCATATATCTAGTTTAAGCTATACAAGCTCAATAGACCAGAAAATTCACCTTCAATTTTGAATATATATATATACATATTTTTTCATACATGAAATACTCTGTCAAGGGAGGAAAAGAAGTGAAGTCAAATGTCATGTATAGGTCAGTTCATATCTGATTTCCAAAAGTCACATTTTGTATGCTTCTTTACTTAGAGTGTATACATGTACAATGTATTTTAACTCTTCTTAAGTGCTAATGGATTTTTTTTTTAAGTTGCTCACATTATATTCATTTAGCTGGAAAATATAAAGCAAAAGGAATTTGTTATGCATTGGGATTGATGAAACAAGGGAATTTACTCTAATAAATGTAGGGATTTTTAAATGGAATTTTTATTAAAAACTTTGAAGTCCTTATATAAGTCTTGACCTTTTCCTTGCTAGCATCTATGTTTTCTGTTAACAGTGCATATTAACTTTCATATATAAAAGATCTTGGGGGACTCCTGCTGTAGCATGACAGAGTAATTGGCACTGGGCTAGCCCATGCACTATTAAACACTGATCAAACTGGATACAATATATAACAATTATTCTAGTCATTCAACAGGAGGCAACACAGGACTGTGATCTCTGTGAGAAAAGAAACACAAAATGAACCCCATAATCACCATTACTTTTACTTGGGGGCTATTTCCAGATTGTAAAGCAGAAGGATGGAGCTTAATCAGAGTATGATGGTCTTGTGGAGTTTAGGGGGCAAAAATTGGAGTGCAGGGTTTCTAAATGGGTTAGAATTTGTAGAACCAAGGACCAGAGAGAAATGAGCTATGCAAAGAAATAAATCTGCCAAGGAATCATTTTAAGTTTTTCACCGAATATTAAGTTGGGAGCATGCAGGGGAAGCTGGGGAGCTGTGAAAGTAAACATAGATGGTGGAGGTCATACATTTCTGAGAACGATAGGGGCTGCAACCAGCTGGAGCCTTGCTAAACACTATGGACATTCAATGTAGATTACTGCATGTTTATAAATTAGGAATAGGGCTACTCTAGAGTTAGAATAAGAAACAATATAGATCTATTCTAACAATCATACTGATTCAATTTCCTGCCTGAATAACACTCAACACTCTTCAATGAAAGATTAAGAAAAAAACATGCTTTCAATAACATAGCATCCATAATGTTTTGCTTGAAGTAAAATATCACTACATAGGCATAGAAGCAAGAAATTGTGTGATTCATAACCAGGGGTAAAAATAGTAGTAGAGACAGGCCCAGAGATGAAGAGATGTTGGAATTAGTAGGCAGAGTGTTCAAAACAGTTATTTAAATATGTCTAAGAATTTAAAGGAAAGAATGAACATGATGAGTAAAGAGATGGGAAATCCCAGTAGAGAAATAGAAACTTTAAAAAATGAAAAATTGGAACTCAAAAACACAATAACTGAAATGAAAAACTGATAATTTATACCTGATAAATATTAAAAAGTTTTGCTCTTGAAAAGACTAAGACTGAAAATATTTATGATACATATATAGGACATTGGACTTCAGACTATGTAAAGAACCTTTAAAAATCAATTTAAAAAATTTCAAACCCATTTTTAAATAAATGGACAAAAGACCTGAACAGACATTTATGAAGGAATATAAACAAATAGCACATGAAAAAATATTCAATATCATTAGTCACTAGACTTATTAAAATTGAAATCAGTAATTTAACTGATTAAAATTAAAATAATTTTAAAAGGTTGACATGAGTAAATATTAACAAGTATTCAAGCAGTTGGAACAGTGACTCATTAGAGATTGGTATGTAAAAATAATACAGCTAATTTGGAAAACCATTTGGCAGTTTTTAAAAAATTTAAATTCAATTAATTAACATATAATGTATTATTTGTTTCAGGGGTACAGGTCTGTGATTCATCGGTCTTACATAATACCCAGTGCTCATTACCACACATACCCTCCCCAATGTACATCACCCAGTTATTCCTCCACCCCTCTCCCCTCTAGCAACCCTTAATTTGTTTCTAATGTTCAGCTAACCTTGCATTTCTTCTGTAAACCAACTTGATCATGATAAATGTTCCTTTTTACCAGTTGCTTGGTTCTATTTGCCAATACTTTTGAAAGATTTTGCATCTGCATTCAAAATGAGATTGGACTATATTTTATTTACTCTTCTTATACTCTCCTTTTTTGGGTTTTGATATCAAAACTACTTCTCTGGAAGTCTGTAGGATTTAAATGAGTTTTTCCTTAAACTTGCCAGTAAAGTGAGTTGGGCCTGTAGTTTGTTTTAGAGAAAGCTTTATGTTATTGGTTCAGTTTCATTATTTTTATCTCAGTTTATTATTTCTTTTGGCAAATTTCTATGTTGTATTTTTCAAGGAATTTTCTAGCACAGTTTTTACGGAATTCCAAATTTATTGAAATAAAGTTGTTTGTAACATACACTTAGTATCTTTTTAATATCTGTAAGATCTTATTATGCCCACCCTCCTATTTTATTCCTGATATTATCTCTTCTTTATTATTTTTTTTATCAATCTTCTCAAATGTATATTTTCACATGATATTAGTCTTCAAATTTGGCTCTGTTTGTCTTTTATATTATGTTTATTTTATTTCATCATCACCAATGTTTGCTCTTTTTCTTTAATATTTCATTCTTTCTGCCCTTTTTTTTCTGTTCTTTCCATAATTTCCTGAGATGGATGCTGAAATCATTACATTTAAGCCATTCATCATTCTTCTTCTTCTTTTTTTTTTAAATATTATTTATTTATTTATTTGAAAGAGAGAGAATGAGAGAGAGAGCACATGAGAGGGGGGAGGGTCAGAGGGAGAAGCAGACTCCCTGCTGAGCAGGGAGCCCAATGCGGGACTCGATCCCAGGACTCCAGGATCATGACCTGAGCCGAAGGCAGTCGCTTAACCAACTGAGCCACCCAGGCGCCCCCATCATTCTTTTTTTAAATGTATGTATTTATTTTCTTTTCTATGCCATATTTCAAAATTTGATATGTTATATTTTTATTGTCAGCTCAGTATATTTTTAAATTTCTCTCTTGATTTCCTTTTGACATTTGTTTTCATAATGTCCAAACATACAGGGATTTTTTAATTATATTTTGATTGTTGATGTCAAACAGCATATACCTTATGATTACTTTTGTGTTTACTGATGTTTGCTTTATGGCATGGTATATGGTTCAACTTTTATAATTGTTCTACTTGTTCTTAGAAGAATTTAACTTGTAGTGTTGGGTGCTCTGATACACATCATGTCAACTTTTTTCCTCTCTTTTTTGAGTTTACATGTGCTACCACTGACTGTACATTTGGCTTTTACTCCTTGTAGTCCTGTTATTTTATAAATTTATACATTTTAAGTCACATTACTGATTGCATACATATTTTAAATTGAGGTTTTTTGGTGATTCTTTTGTCATTATTATGTCCTTTATGTTTAATGTAGCAATTGATATATTTGTCATGTATTCTAATTCTTTATCTCTTTGAATTCTTAGATTCATTGTTTTATATGGTCAGTATTTATCTAGAGATCCTATTATTTTACCTCTTTTTTTTTTTTTTTAAAGATTTTGTTTATTTATTTGACACAGAGGGAGAGATCACAAGTAGACAGACAGGCAAGCAGGCAGGCAGGCAGGGGGAGAGGGAGAAGCAGGCTCCCTGCTGAGCACGGAACCTGATGTAGGGCTTGATCCCAGGACGCTGGGATCATGACCTGAGCCGAAGGCAGACACCCAACTGACTGAGGCACCCAGGCCCCCTTTATTTTACTTCTTTATTTGCTCATCATTTCTTCTTGTATCTCAGCCTCTTTTTTTGCACCAGTTTTGTTTTGTCTGATGCAAACTCCTTATTTGCTTTCCTTTAGACATCCCCTTTGCTGAATAATAGTCAGGACTTTATGATAACCATCAGACCATCAGGACTTCTTTATATTTCAGGGGCCAACCTAAGTGAAACAAAACATAAAAGCTGTGCAGGATCACTGAATACCTATAATGTATTAGGTGTCATGGCAACAGTTGGGGATAGCACAATGAACAATAAAATCAATGAACTTTAAAACAGTAAGTGAGAGGTCAAGACAATAAAAATATAAGCAACATAATTGTGATAATTGCTATGAAGGATAAAATAAACTGTGTGAAAGAATAAAGCAGGAGGGGTGTTAGGATCTACTTTAGAGAGAATAGTTAGGAAAGGCATCTCAGAGGACTTGACTGAGCTCTGGTTGAAGAGGAGTTATGCCAGCTAAAAGTAGAAGATAAAGTATTCTAGATAAAGGTTGGAGCTTGTTTAGGCTCTTAGATGACTTGTTTTGGGAGAAAAGGGAAGCTAGGGTGGTTGAAATGTAGTGAGCAAAGAAAAAGTGAAGTTTGATAAGATAGGCAAGGGGTCAGATCATGGAGGGCTTCCTAGGTCTTAACAATGAGTTTGACTTATATTTGTAATGTTTTGGGAAGCAGGTGGAGGAATGAAATAGGAAATTGACATAAAGTTCACTATATTTTTTTAAATATCACTTTTGCTGTTATACAGAGTAAGAATTGGTGGAAGGCGGACATGGAAGTTGGAAGATAGGATTAATGATGTCTTTGAATAGATTGGTGGCAGTAGAAATGGAGATAATTGGACCAATTTTAACTGTACTTTGGAGCTAGAATGGATAGAATTTACTGATGATGTTGATGCATCGTAGTTTATTATTATTATTATTACTATTTTGCTAGGGACACTGGGGTAAAATGTGGTATTGTTAATTAATTGAGCCAGATTAAGGGAAAATGTACAGTAAATGAGAAATTTGGGGAAATTTAATATTCCCTCTTGGATGGGTTAAGCTTGGTGGAATGTTTAAGTCAAGAAGTCATTTGAGCATTTGGATGTAGAAATCTGGATCTCAGAGGAGCCCTGGGCTGAACATAAAAATTAAAGTGTCATCAGCATTTAGTGTTTTTAAAGCTCTGAAAGTGGATGAGATTACCTTGGGGGAAAGTATGGTGAAAGAATAAAGAGTTAAGACTGAGTCCTGAGGAATTTTAATATCTAAATGTTGGGTGCAGGATATAGCCAGGCCAGGGAAAGAGGAGGAACTCAAGGTGCCACAGAAGTCAAAGACTTGAGAATTCCAAAAAGAAGAGTAAAGTTTTTTCCCATATTGGAGGAGTGTTCACTAATTTAATCTTACAAAATGGAAAAATGGAACGCCTTCTTTCTTGACTAGTTTAGCCTCAAATCCGTAACAGTGTTTACTGTGATCTTTGGCTTTCTTAAACCTCTGCTCAGATGATTTGGCTGTTGCCCTTACTGAAGACATTTTGAAGGCAAAAAAGATGATTTTTGGACTCCAAGATAAAATAGGCCATCATAGTTTGAAATAAGTAATAAAACATTAATCAAAAGTCTATTCAGAAATTGCTTGAAAAAAAAAATGGAAACATTTCTTGCAGTTTTTCTCTGAAAGTCAGCAAGAGAATTATGCTGGGTTACATGAAGTTATAGGGAAAAGATAAATTTGCTTTGGATTTCTCCATGCCCTTGTTGATCATAGTCAGATCAACTTTGGTGATGGTTATCTTTAAATGAATATTGTCAGGAATACCATGGGTTTCAGCTTACACAGAAACTGCTAGAAGGCTGATTGCAGTTAAGTAGTGAACATCTCCTATTAGGCTTTTATAAAACCTCACCACTGATCAGAAATGCCAATACGTAGGGGAAAAAATGTCTATTGTTGGTCAGAGTTGTAATTAAAAACTATACTTTGTTTTCAATCCAATTTTGAAAAGAATACAGGAGAAAAAGCAAGATGTAAATTTTACAATGCCTTGGCAACGTATCCATTTCTCAGTTGAATAAAGAAGCTTATATGCAGAAAATCTTGTAGGAATAAAGCATGTAAAATAATAAAAAGCTTCCAGTGCTTAATTCCAATCTTCTCCACAGCAACTGGAGCTGCTGATAAGACACCTACTTGGAGTAATGATGCATAATGTGAAAAGGCAATAACCCAGACCTCGTAAGTACGGACAAATGCCATCTTTTTAAAGAAAATGGTTGCAAATGTGAAATGCAATGTGCTGAGCCATTTTCAAAGATACTTTCATAAACACGGCAAAATAAGGTTTGGTTTTTCCCAACATGAAAGGAAGAACAAGGGATGTAACTATTATAGGGGCATCCAGTATTTGTCCATGTTGTATCATATAAATGTTTACGTACTGTCGATTCATTATTAGTGGCAGTTTTAATGGGAATATAAATATTATAAAGTGTGTTTACTACAGATAAATCATAGGGGTGCTGAAGGAATTTGCAGTACCAAAGCTCATTTTGGATAATTACAGTGCCCCTGAAGAATGTGTTTATGTATTACAAAGACAGAGATTGTTGAGGAAACTGTTTTGGAGTTAGTGACATTCTGAAAAGAGTAGAGGCTGATACTGTTTGGGACTAGTTTAGGAATGTGTGAGAACATTAATGAAAAAAGATTTTGTGAGTTGGAAAGAGGAAAACCACAGTAATTTCAGTTGCTGGGCTAACCTTACTCCGTCAAATTCCATGCAGATGACTTAGTGTAACTACAGAAATAACATAAGAAATGATTGGTTAAGATTATGCTGGCAGTAAAGATACTAATATTTTATTGCACATTGAATTCTAGCTTACATTTTATGCGGATGTAAATTAGACTGCAATGTTGTTTATCCTAGTTTTATGAAGGCTATTTTCATGACAGTATTAAAGGTTATTATTGGTTTACCTCCCACTTCCTATTTTATTCGAATAAGGTGATCTTTAGCTTCCTTATTTTCCCTGAAATTCATAAGACACAGTAAACTTTAAATACAGTCTGTTAAAGAGAATTAAACAGTTGTGTCCTAGGCTTTGGAGGGTCATGTTATAATGAAATTAAGATTTCCCCCCTTCAGGTATTGTTTATTTGTAAACTAGTCTGGCTTGGTCTTATAAATGTTCTTCTGATTAGATTAATTTCCTGTGAAACATAAATTTTTTTTTCCTTTTTGACAAGCTAGTCAGAATCTGCCAGTTTGGTGATTGTTTAAGAAAAATGCAGCACAGAAGAAAAAAAAAATGCAGCAAAGTGAAATGAGCATAAAATTAGATTTAGCTGAGATTGAGGTATCTATATTGTCATTTAAAAGGGTATTCAACAGCCATTAAGTGAGTTTTGTGTTTAGGTTTGGAGAGTGAGTAGTAGCTGGATTGAGAGAAACAATGGGCTTTTCTCCTCTGGCTGCTTCCCCCATAGCTGTCTGCTTTCTGGAATGAGTCCTTTGCCCGTGCTGTGTGGTGTACTGTTCTGTGGTTTGGCTTTCAGGGTTCCATGCATTAGTGCATTCACATGTGTGCACTGGTGCAAACAGATCAAAGAGTCCCTAATAAAGAGTGTTACTTGAATAAATTTGTTACTTATGTTACTTGCCTCAAAGTGTTAGTGTTCTCTCAATATCAGTCTCTCCTCAGGGAAAGAATTTAATCAGCTCTACCTGGCAAAAATATTCACATTCCTTACTGGTAATATTTCCTGGCTTTCTGACTTCAGTGGAAACTTGGGAGGCCCCGTATAGTTCAGATGTAATAACAGATGTTTTGGTTCTTCTTATCACATTCAAATTTGGTTTACTTAGTATGGCTTCAAAGCTCTTGGTGGTATCTGATGTACAAATTCATTTCGCTACTCATCCTCTACATTCCATTCTTTAAAAAATGAGTGTCAAGAATAATGTTCATTTTTTTAAGTAGAGAGGCTCTGAGGTCTTAGTGTTTTCACACCTATTCCAGTTCTCTTCACAGTCAAATATGATACCATTTTGGTTTCAAATGTTAACACGGGTTAGTTAAGTGTTTAGAACTGAACTTTTATGTTTCATTAGTGTATAGATGAATGCCAGCTAACTTGTTTAGGGAAATAGTCCTTTTTTTTTTTTTTTTTTTTTTGATGGAGAAATAGTTCTTAAAAGCAAGTCAGATTTCTCCACTGGTTATCATTACAAACTGGATTTGCATTTGCTTAGGGAAACAAAAAAAATTGAGACTGTGTTGAAAACCTTGGATGGAGATAGAGGATTGCAACAGTATATGCCGAACACTGTAGTGTAGCAGCAGTGTTGTGACTTTTCAGAATTTATCCAGATTATTCTTTCTTTTCAGTACTCTTCTTACTCTAAGAACATTCAAATGTTTATCCAAATTTTTCTTTCTTTTCAGTACTCTTACTCTAAGAACATTTCACCATGGTAAACAAATCTTGTAAATTGAGGGAATTTTTATGATGCTTACGTACTCACCCTATGTGTACATATAT
>NW_028055971.1:0-399 GCF_054177405.1 Leptonychotes weddellii
AGGCTGGGTTCACAGTCAACTGTGCTTGGCTGAGCCTCAGTTTCCCCATCTGTAAACTGGGACTACAAATCAGATCGTCTCTAAGGTCTCTTCCAGTGAGACACCTTTGAGTTCATAGAGGGCAGCCTTAATTCAAGATCCATCTATTTGGTTCAAAACAATGCTCCCACCTAAACCTCCCACAAGATATCCCTCGATGAACTCCAGCTTGCATACCAGTAGGGATAAGTCTGAATCAAATCTAACTTGAAGCGGCATATCGCTTTTGGTCCCGCCAGAACCAGCATGCAGGGATGTTCAGACACTACCAGGTGGCATGGTTCCCAGAGTGCCGTCCTGAAACCCACAGCATCAGCATCACCTGGGAACCTGTTAGAGATGCAGATCCTCAGGCTCCAA
>NW_028055972.1:0-399 GCF_054177405.1 Leptonychotes weddellii
CATAATCTATGCCAAGGCCTGCCCATCCTGAGATTCCCTCAGAGCACTGCATGCTTAATTCCTGATGCCTCCGTCTGCAGACCCTCCCCTGGCCAGCCTGGCTTCTCCAGCAGGATGCCTCTCTGGCCGGGCTCACAGTTTCCTTCCCTCACACCTAAGGCCACATCAACTGGACGCACCTCGCAGAGGTTCCAGGCATATTTTCTCAGTCAGCTACTCACTCTTAATATTGGAGACAAATACATAAGAGATTCCAACTGATTTCCATCTTTGAAATTTTCAATAAAGCCCAAACCTCATTTTGAATTGAGGACGAACTCTTTCTGACTCAAGGGCTTAACTGCATATTTTCTCTTCTTAGATACTCTGTAAACATTGAGTTATTTGCAGGGCATGTCA
>NW_028055973.1:0-399 GCF_054177405.1 Leptonychotes weddellii
ATTAAGGTCTTTAATCCATTTTGAGTTTGTTTTTGTATATGCTATAATGAAAGTGGTCCTGGTTTCATTCTTTTGCATAAAGTTGTCTAGTTTTTCCAACACCCATTTATTGAAGAGACCTTTTTTTTCCCCGTTGTATATTCTTGTCTCCTTTGTTGAAGATTAATTGACCATATAAACATGGGTTTATTTCTGGACTATTTGTTCCATTGACCTATGTGTCTCTTTTTGTGCCAGTACCATATTGTTTGACTGTTATAGCTTTGTAGTATAGTTTGAAATCTGCAGTTGTGATGCCACCAGCTTTCTTCTTCTTTCTCTAGGTTGCTTTGGTTATTGGGGGTCTTTTATGGTTTCATATAAATTTTAGGATTATTTGTTCTAGTTTTGTGAAAAATG
>NW_028055974.1:0-399 GCF_054177405.1 Leptonychotes weddellii
GTGTTCCCTCTCTTGCTGTGTCTCTCTCTGTCAAATAAATAAATAAAATCTTTAAAAAAAATTAAAAATTAAGGATCATCTCTCAGTCACGCTGGCCACTTTTCTAATGCTCGGTAGCCACGTGTGGTTACTGGCTACCATTTTGGGCAGTGCAGATAAGAGAACATTTTGATCATCCCAGAAAGTTCTATTGGATAGAACTGATACGCAACATTTCCATTATAAAGAAGTTCCATGGTGCCTCCTCCCAGTCAACCACAGTTGTGATTTCTATCACTATTGATTAGTTTTCGTGAATATACTTTATTTTTACTTTTTTTTTTTTAAGATTTTATTTATTTATTTGACAGAGAGAGACATAGCGAGAGCAGGAACACAAGCAGGGGGAGTGGGAGAGGG
>NW_028055975.1:0-399 GCF_054177405.1 Leptonychotes weddellii
ACAGGATTTCCTTCCTTTTTTAGGGACGAATAACTTCCATGTATATATATATTCCTATACGTCACACCTTATTTCTCCACTCATCCATCGACCATTTAGGTGGTTTTCTTACCTCGTGAGTAATGCTGCCGTGAACACGCGTGTGCAGATTCCGCTCTGAGAGACCACAGCAGCTGAGCTATCCAATATGGCGGCCGTCAGTTACATGTGATTATTTAAATTAAAATTGGTTGAACATTAAATACCATTAAAATTCAGTTCTTCAGTTGCACTAGCCACATTTCAAGTGCCCAGCAGCTGTGTGTGGCCGGTGGTGACTTTGTTCGCACAGATACAGAATATTCTGTCACTGAAGGCAGACCCTCTTCTCTGACAGATGAGTGAACAGCACCCTTGGAC
>NW_028055976.1:0-399 GCF_054177405.1 Leptonychotes weddellii
TCTGCCTGCAGGTGCTGATGCTGGACGAGCCCACCTCGGGCATGGACGCCATCTCCAGGAGGGCCATCTGGGACCTCCTGCAGCAGCACAAGAGTGACCGCACCGTGCTGCTGACCACGCACTTCATGGACGAGGCTGACCTGCTGGGGGACCGCGTGGCCATCATGGCCAAGGGGGAGCTGCAGTGCTGCGGGTCCTCACTGTTCCTCAAGCAGAAGTATGGTGAGCGGTGGGGGCAGGACTGCCTCCCTTCCCCACGGGGCCCTGTCCCTGGCCTGGAGGGTCCCTGGGGCTAGGAGAGGGGCCGTGATAGGAGCAGGGAGCAAAGGAGCAGACAGTCTCGAGTTGGTTAGGACGGCGTCCAGCTGTGACCAGGGAAGAGAAGAGCAGCCAGCACCA
>NW_028055977.1:0-399 GCF_054177405.1 Leptonychotes weddellii
GGCTGGGCCATGCCATGTACCTCCTTTTGCCCACTAATGGGTCGACCATATTGTTCTCCCGTGACAGACAGCAGAACTTCGGTGGAAGAATGCTTGAACCGCACCTCACCATCCCTCACCCAGTAGGGCCCATTACAGAGCACCGTCCAGTCATCCAGATAATCGCCTTCACCTTCCTCACCAAAAGCACTCACTTCCTAAAAGACACAAATGGTAGCGATATTAGCATGACTGACACACAGGCTTGGAAGGGAGAGGGAAGCAACAGAAGAAAAATAAGGCTACCTAAAAGTAAAAAATAAGAGGCTTTCCAGTGTTGTTTAAAAATAAACTGTGGGAAAAACATTTTAAAAATTAAAATAAAAAAAAAGAAACTGTGAAAAAAGAAAGACACAAAGT
>NW_028055978.1:0-399 GCF_054177405.1 Leptonychotes weddellii
TGCCCGGGCGGCGGGCGAGGGGCGAGCGGGCTTCGGCGAGCCCGAGGAGGCGCAGGCCTGCCCCGGGCCCCGCAGGTCAGTGTGAAGGTGGGCGCTGCTGGCGGCCCCGGGCTGGGGTGGAGGTGGATGGCAGTAGGATCCGAGAGCAGCGCGGGGTGGGGAGGGGTCCGGGAGGTCGGTGGGGAGGGGGATGCAGCGCAGACGTGGGCAGGTGGGGAGGGAGCACCCCGCCGCCTCCTCGACGCCCCTCCTGTGCGCCCTCCATGCATTTTTGGACCTGAAATGGGGGGGGCGCCCCTGCAGTGCGACAGTGAAATGTAGGCATATTCTAGAAATAACCCCCTCTCACACTCTGCACCTAAACGGAAATACTGACCTCCGCGGAAAGGGGGTGGGGAT
>NW_028055979.1:0-399 GCF_054177405.1 Leptonychotes weddellii
ATTTTTATGGTTTCAGGACTCACATTTAGATCTTTAATCCATTTTGAGTTTATTTTTGTGTATGATGTAAGAAGGTAGTCCAGTTTCATTCTTTTGCGTGTTGCTGTCCAGTTTTCCCAACACCGTTTGTTGAAGAGACTGTCCTTTTCCCACTGCATATTCTTTCCTGCTCTGTCAAAGATTTGTTGACCACAGAGCTATGGGTGCAGATCTTCTTTACTTTTAATATCTTGCAAATATTTATATATCTACAGATATATACATACACATACATATACATAGATATGCATTTAATATATATAAAAAGATGAAGTTTGGGAACCACTATAATAAATTATTATATATTTTATTATATATAGCTAATTCCTAATAATAAGTATAAAGATTGGAAAGGCTGTC
>NW_028055980.1:0-399 GCF_054177405.1 Leptonychotes weddellii
ATAAATAAATAAAATCTTAAAAAAAAAATTAAAAAAAAAATAATGATGATATAAACGGGATAAAAGAATATATTGAAAGAGTCCAGATAGTCTTAATGTCATTGGAAGAGTTTTGGGAGTTCTGTTTCCTTCTGTCTTTGTGTTTGCGTTTTTCTCCTAGCATTTATCATAATCTAAGATACCATAAACCTCCTTAATGATCCCTTCTTTCTCAGAGTCTCATTTGTATCTGATCTGCAAACTACGTTACCATACTCACATGGACTAATAAAATCTTCATTTATTCCACAACATTTTAGGCTTAAAATAGTGGAGACAACCTAGTGTCTTGGCTAGGAGCATGGACTCGAGCCAGACAGCCCAGGTTTGAGTTCCAGCTCTACCACTTATAAAACGTGT
>NW_028055981.1:0-8685 GCF_054177405.1 Leptonychotes weddellii
ACAGGCAGGGGGAGTGGGAGAGGGAGAAGCAGGCTTCCCGCCGAGCAGGGAGCCCCATGCGGGGCCCGATCCCAGGACTCTGGGATCATGACCTGAGCCGAAGGCAGACGCTTAACCACTGAGCCACCCAGGCGCCCCGAGTCATATTTATTTTTGATGTAGAAAAATTCTTCTGAGAAAATTATTCAAGCCAAAACTAATTGAAAGTTCTAAAACATGAAGTGTATCCAGGTATGTGTGTTTCTATGTGTGTGTACATGCATGTTTGTGTGTCAACGAAAACCAGATACCGCTATTTGGTTTATATTGTTTTGAGCTCACTCATAATAATGTACAAAATAATAGGGTCCAACTTTTATTTTATTTTTTTTTAAGATTTTATTTATTTGAGAGAAAGAGAGAGAGAGAGAATGAGCAGGGGGATGGGAAGAGGGAGGGGCCTAGGGACAAGCAGACTCCCCACTGAGCTGGAAGCCCAATGCGGGGCTCCATTCCAGGACCCCAAGATCATGACCTGAGCCAAAGTCATACACTTAACTGACTGAGCCACCCAGGTGTCCCCAGTCCAGCTTTTAAAGGAAAACTTATAAACTATTCACAAATAGTGGATATCAATCTCGCTGTTTAACAAAGTCTTATAATACAATCTCAGGAGGGATATCTGAATACATAATTTTTTTTTTTTTTCAGTGAGCAGGGACTTCCTGGGAATTGAAATTTCCACTTGATTCTTTTACCGTATCTCTAATACAGGAAGGCAGGCGCCATTCCTGAGTGAAAAAGACAACCCATATGCCACTTCTCCAAGAAGTTATTTTGATAATACATTCATCCAAAATATATTTTCTGAAGATATTTCCCAATGCAACTATAAAGGTGTTTTGTTAGCCCATGTAAAGTAGAAGATACATCATTCAGCAAACAATAAAATCATATTAAATATTATGGGAAAATATGAGTTCCTGTATAGGTTTTTGAAGGCTGCATCACAGTCTCCTCTGTCTAATCAGATAGAACAAAAACTATGTGTTTCATGAAAATTTAATTAAAGAGACATAAATTAAATAATATATTAAAATTACACATCTTAGCCTCTTTTTGGAATAATGTTTCTGGTGGGTGAGAGAAAAGCGAGGCAAGATGGCTGTTAATAAAATTATTACCATGAAGAGCTTCAAATATAAATCCCTACTTATGCATGGTTAGGTAAATTACAACTTAGACTTCCATTCTGTGTCCATGAGAAATGTTTTATATTCAGGGGCAGTAAAAATTAACTTTAAAAAAGCGGATTTAATTTCAGCGGGTTAATCCTAGAAGAAAAATGCTCAGATAATTTATTTTTATGCTGCCCTAAACATTATGTTTCTTTAGCATGAATAATCTAGACAAACTTGGATCATTCAAACTTCAAAGGGACATGGTAAAGGTCAAGAATAAATGAATGAGTGGCACTTGTGCTTCCACTAGGATATTCACATCATATGGTTGTTTTTTAATTATATGATACTAACACTGCAATAAGTCATGGATTTTCATATAATAAAAGTCTTCAATGCATCCAAAATAGAAATATATATTAATAACAGGACTAATATCATAGTATTTCTTATATTACTACTGGAGGTCAGGTAAAGGGGATTCTATTCCTTCTTGATGCAGAGCTGTACTGGTGAGATAAAAATAATCTGTATGCTGCATTTCATAAAATAAAAAAGAAACATTAAATCAGTGGAATCAGATTTCACTGTCTAATAAGGCTACAAACAGGAATGATTGACAGATCAAGAAGATCACAAACATTAACTGCCAACTGTAAACTTTTCAAATAAGCTTGATTTCTCTACTCTCCTTGCTTCAGGAATATATATATTAAATATATATATGTATATATATACATGTATATATATATACATATATAGAGAGAGAGAGAGAGAAGTCAGATGTAGACTAGGGATCAAAGATAGAACTCTACCAGCTATTCCTCTTGGAATTTCATTCCTTTTGTTCTTTCCATTCCGTGCTCCCTTAGAGCTTCTCTCTCTCTCTCTCCCAATAATCTAGATTACCTTGCTATAGTAAAGCATTAGCACTACCAGGGAAGAATAACAGCAGGAATAAAGGAGAATTAAAAGAAAGGTTTCTGTTTTATTTGTTTTTAGTTCATGAGTAAGAATGTGAAATCTGGAGGAAAAAAAAAAAGGTAACTCAATTGTCACTCCTTCCTTGTAGCTCTGTGAATGCAAGTTCTTTACCTAAAATCTCTGACCCTGGGGTGCTGGGTGGCTCAGATGGTTAAGCATCTGCCCTCGGCTCAGGTCATGATCTCAGAGTCCTGGGACTGAGCCCTAGGTCTGGGCTCCTGGCTCAGTGGGGAGTTGGTTTCTCCCTCTCCTTCTGCCTCTCCCCTGCTCATGCTCTCTCTCTCTTTCTCTCTGTATCTCTTTGTCTCAAATGAATGAATAAAATCTTAAAAAGTAAAATAAAATAAAATAAAATAAAACCCCTGAACCTCAGTTTCCTTCTCATTAGGCAGAGCCGTTATGGAGGGTGAGAGATAGTATGTATTAGCTGCCTATTCAACGTGCCCATTTTAATGATGGTAGTTATGTCCCCATGCTCTAACCAATGGTTTCTGCCTCAGTATAAAAGATAAAATGCTCAGAACTGTGGTTAAGTCTGGGAGGTCTACTGTGTAGTTGTACATCATTTCATTTCTTTAAGAACACAAAGAATCACCACTATTATTCATTTTTTGAGCATCAATTGTGTGCCTTATTCTAGTCGTAGAAAAAGAGTAGTTAAAAAAAAAGAAGTTGGCACAAGTGAATCTTATCTTCTACTGGGGAGGAGAGACAACAGACATAATAAATAAGTAAAAATAGGTAACTACTACACAGTGATAAGTGGAACGGAAAAATAAAGCAAAGAAAAAAAGAAATATGAAATATTCGGTGCAAAGTTTGAAATTTTAGATTGGGTGCCAAGGGAAGGACTTACTAAGGTAACATGTAATAAAAACTCAAATGAATAGAAGAGTAAATGAATGAATGAGTTTCACAATCCGGCCTGGGAAGCTATTGACCACTCAATACATTTATTCTACAAGAACATTTTTTGGGGGTTCTAAACAACTGACTTACAAAGGAACATAAACTGAAATATACTTGAGTTAAACTATACTTTCTTATTAAACTGTAAGTTTCACCAACATCATTTGCTGTCTATTCCAAGTTCCAGTTGACCTTAAAATAGTCAAAAACAGTAGCCAAACAAGATCAATTTGTAACTGCCAAATATAACTCAATGTATCACCCTATGGAAGCCATAGTAAGAGTGTAATGATACCTGAAAATGTTTAAAATTTTTTACGTTAAGATAAACCAGTGCATTTTCTATTAATTATTTTATCTTTTTTAAAACTACTGCAAATCTAAGGAAATACATGAAGACCAAAAATAAAATATTCCAAAAGAAATGAAACGGATGTTTTCTACAAAAATAAGAGTTGACAATGATCTGTTGCCTTTTATCCCCTTATTGGTTGTGCAACCAAAGATAATAGGAAAATATCCAAATTTTGTAGCACTGATGCTCAATAACTTGAGAATAGATAATATTATTTTTGAATATTATTATTGAACCAGAAAAAGGTTCAATTGAATTTAGTTTTATTATTCGTTATGTTTACTATTCTTGAATGTATCTCCTTCTTTTCATCAATCTTTTTTATAGTTCCTTTCTTGATGTCACCATTGTTTAACCTTTGCAAGAAATTTAAAATCATTGTCCAAATTAGTTTAAAAATGTAATGATGAGGGGCTACTATTATAAGTCAATTGTAAATTCCAATATTGGAATATTTGGATTAATTATTCTTCTTTCAGATTATCTTTGCAATGGCTCATTTCTTTTAAATATTTCTGACATACACATGTATGTACTCTATATATTTTTTATAGTTCTGACATATATCTATCATAATGTAGCTAAATCATACCTATAAGTGAGTACCATCTACCCCCATTTTCTAAGACCATAGGCCTGCTCCTCTTCAATAATAAGGAACACATGGAGAAGGATATATACCTCTCCCTTTTACCCAGTTAACAACTATTCAATCTCCAAATCTATTCAAACGTCCTTTTCTGACAGGAATTCTCTCCCTCTCCTGATGTTTTGTTCTGGTTCCTACATTATCTCGTTCTCAAAAATTATCTTATCCTGCTCTAAGTTATTGCCTAAGAAAAAAAATACAGAAATTAAACATATTGTCAAATAAGTACACAAATATAAATTTTTATAAATGGGAAGAAGAAAGGAAACTGTGCATGCTCTCTTGGTATCTCCACTATGTAATACATTTTTGAGATCTGGTGAGCAAATGGATGGTACCATTGTGAGCTTTTAAGAATGGGTGGATTTAGAGTTACCTGAATGAACCTGTGTGAATTCAAAACAAAACTGAATTTTACTTTTTGTATCCTTAACTCTTTCCCTTTCATTTGGGTTCATAGTTGTGTTTGGATACCCATAACCAATTAATAGTGTCAGTCAAACTGCAGTGGAATAAATTAAATCTCTAAGAAGTAAGAGGTTCATGGAACTTTTTGAAGCCTTTATAGCCCTCAACATCTCCTGTAATGTAATGTCATAGAGAATGAATTCTGCTAAGTATGATTTTCGTTCCTAATCATTTGATCTCTACTTATCGCTTGTGAATGATTGATCCATTAGTTTGATTATTGTTTCCTCATTGTATAATTCATTCTAAAGGTGATAAAATTCATATATTTTTGAAGGTGACTTCATATTTCTAGGCAAGTGGATAACTACATATATGCTAATGCTATGTAATACAAATAAATACATAAATTTATACTAGGGTATAGATTTTGCATGTAAAGAAAAGGGTATTGCTTATCAATGGCATTTTAAAGAAAACATTACATATTATTCTGTAAGTGTGGGGAACAATTTCAGAGTCCAACAATACAATAAGTAATGGAAATGAAAATACTAATAAAATCAATAAATAAATAGTATATGACTATATTTCTGTCTATCTAATCTGGTTTACTTAGGTATTCATGCAAATCATTTCCATTTCTATCACACCACCACTTAAACAGGTTATATTAATGGCTATATACTGAATGTTATAATGTAGGTTTGATTTTGCCATTTTTTGTGGCTTGAATTAATTAGGATAAAAGCCTCCCATTTTCCTTGTAAGTTTTCCTTGAAACTTAAAATAGTATTACCTTTTCTTGAGTACCAAGGAAACATCAGAAAATCAAATATTTTAAATTATTTAAATTCTATTAACTCACTGTTATCAGCACAATAATTTATGGCTGAGCATGACTAAAATATCAGCAACTGATTGTGAATTTGTCTAAAAGCATGGTCATATTGCCCCTATTGGGAGAAAGCAAGAATAGTAAGGTATCTGTGGCCTTATAGAATTACCTGGATAGAAGAACAAAAAAGTTAGTATCTTTGGAGCAGAGAACAACAAATACACAGCTGTCATAGCAAGCCATTTCTAACTTCAGCCCTAAATCATCAGTCCTTTGGCATGTTTTTGTTTCTCTAAAATGACAGAGATCCCTAGTACTCCAACTTTTATAATATGTATATGGTCAAAATTCTAAATTACTTCCTATCAAACTGCATCTGCTATTTACATTTTCTGCTATCTTGAACATATTTTTCTTTCAAATCTCAGGTGTTAAACTACCTCACCAAAGTGATCAATAATTCCCTTCTCAAAGTTACAGGTTTTGTTGGTGTTTCACTAATGCTAATCATGGGTGTACTTGGCTTCCAGAGATTTGACTTAACAATGAGGTGATTAATAAGAAGAACATGTAATAATGAGACATTTGTTTACCTGAAAAGAAGAGGATCCATAATACAGCAGTCAACATGTCGTATTTATAGTATGCTTGAGCCATATATAACTTATAATTGGGTTTCAACTCAATAAATTAACTCAATTATTTACATGGCATTGTAAGATGTTAGAGTACAGATGATACACATATCTAATTCATCATTGTGCACGTCCTTGTGCGTAGTGTGCTATGTTTCTACAACATTCTACTTCCCCATAATAAAAAGTCTATTCTTTATCTAATTCCTCTGAGTATAAAGTTGTCAATAAATAATGCAGAGACAAATAAATGCAACAATAAACAGATACAAAGAACCAATAGATCAATATGAATGTGCATTAGTGTCTGCATTTCAGAGGTGGTTTAACTTAAAGAAAAGCTCCATTTCACATGTATGCCTTGCCTTCTTCCTTCTTTCAACATCTTCTACTTTCCTAGATATACTAGTATAAAGGAGCACTTGGAGCCTTCAAAACATTTCATAAAGAAATAACAGAAATAACAGATTATTCCTATCTGCAATAGTTACAGAAACTGCTCTAAGAATAGAGCCACTATTTTTGTATAAAATAGGACTAATAAATTTCATGCTTGATCTTATCAGAGGGAACCAAGAGGGTGGCTGCAAAGCATTGAGAATAGGTTTATATCTTTGATTTCTAACTTCTATTTTTCAAATTCCAAATGATGAGCTTTTAATTTATTTGAGAATTTATTTTTGTCTAGAAGATTAGTAAAATCTCCACTAATATAAAGAGTGCTAGTTAGTTTGCTTCATGAAAGCAGAATCTGAGTTACTGAGTCAACATGTGGGCTGTCTACCAAATACCTTTAGAGAGATAATTAAGAAATGTTTAGGCTTGGATAGATTTATATGTATAATCAGTAGGCCAATTAATTAATTAATTAATTAATTTATTTATTATTATTTTTTTAATCTTTTTTTTTTTTTAAGATTTTTTTAATTTATTTATTTGAGACAGAGAGAACGAGAGAGACAGAGAGCACACGAGAGGGGGGAGGGTCAGAGGGAGAAGCAGGCTCCCTGCCGAGCAGGGAGCCCGATGCGGGACTCGATCCCGGGACTCCAAGATCATGACCTGAGCCGAAGGCAGTCGCTTAACCAACTGAGCCACCCAGGCGCCCCGATTCATTAATTTATAATAAGAAGTGCAGAAAAGACCAGAGAGGTGGAATCATTTTGCCTTTTCATTCTCTTCCTCTATAGGGATATTAGAGTGGAGAGATATTGGAGTGGAGGGAGAAGAGCAGTGGTAAGTTTTAGGTCAGGACCGATCCAACCTTGGCTTTATAAATAAGGAATCAGGTGCTGGTAGGATTCTAAAATGGCCAGATGGACCCATCTCACAATACAAGCAATTTTGCTGACAAATTTAATTCTTCTTCTTGGCATTGCTTGGATGGACAATGTCAGTATTTATTTCAGGGACACTCCTGGTTATACCATTTCCTGGATGACATACTTCTTATTGACATGTTCTTCCTTCACATACGCTCATCCATTAATCAGCTCTACTCAATGGTAGACTAACCCTGAAGCTAAAGAAGCTTCAGCTCTTCAGTTGGACAAGTCTCTTCCAAGGCCAGAGAGAGGCCAGAACAAAGTGTTCACATGGTAATATATTTTTATAACATCTGCGCAAGGAAGGTATTTGTGTCTGAAAAGTTCTTCCAAGATAAACTTCAGTCCCCACAAAACCTGAATTCATTCCTGGTTATGGTTAAATACAGTAGTCCTAGTCTGGGAGCCATTTAGTCATATCATGGTGATTTTTCATGTGCATATTCTGATCTTATAAGTTTCATAAAATTATCTTATCTTCTTTGTTTTTAACATCTAGGGAATCTTCAAGGTGTTTTCCACATATTTACACCACACGGCAACTTTAAAATAAAATGAAGCCAAAATTTAAGCAGTAAAGGATATGTCTGACAGATGAGTACAACTTTGCTTAAGAGTTTTATCAGTCCCAATTTATTTACTGTCTGCTGTTTAAATAGCCCTAATATTTGCAGGCTATTTTAAACATGTGCTGCAAAGTTTTTACTCAGCTTGCACTGGGTTTTTGTGTCATTCTTCTACCTCCAACCTCTTAAATATTCTTTAGTGTGATATTTTCTAAGCAGGTACTAATGTTACTGTCTATTCTCGGAGCAAAACTTCCTAAATGTCTCACATGTTCCTTATTGATATGTCCTATGTAATTTATAAATAATCTATTTATATAGTCCCATGTTTCTCAAATACAGCAAGATAGAGATCATGTTGGTAATCCCAATAATGATCAAAATAATCAAGATCATTATAACACAGATGTTGGTGGGGATGTGGGGAAAGGGGAACCCTCCTACACTGTTGGTGGGAATGCAAGCTGGTGCAGCCACTCTGGAAAACAGTATGGAGGTTCCTCAAAAAGTTGAAAATAGAGCTACCATACGATCCAGCAATTGCATAATTGGGTATTTACCCCAAAGATACAAATGTAGGGATCCGAAGAGGTATATGCACCTCGATGGTTATAGCAGCAATGTCCACAATAGCCAAACTGTGGAAAGAGCCAAGATGTCCATCGACAGACGAATGGATAAAGAAGATGTGGTATATATATACAATGGAATATTATGCAGTCATCAAAAGGAATGAGATCTTGCCATTTGCAACAACGTGGATGGAACTGTAGGGTATTATGCTGAGCGAAATAAGTCAATCAGAGAAAGACATGTATCATATGATCTCACTGATATGAGGAATTCTTAATCTCAG
>NW_028055982.1:0-399 GCF_054177405.1 Leptonychotes weddellii
TTTCATTAACATGAATTTATGTCATACATATTGTTGTGTAACATATTTTTTTTTTTGGCTCACAAACTTTTTTTTTTTATGTTCCATTAGCCAGCATATAGTACATCATTAGTTTTTGATGTAGTGTTCAACGATTCATTAGTTGCATATAACACCCAGTGCTCATCACCACACATGCCCTCCTTAATACCCATCACCCGGTATCCCATCCTCTCAGCCCCTCCCTTCTGTAACCCTCAGTTTGGTTCCCAGAGCCCAGAGTCTCTCATGGTTTGTCTCCCTCTCTGATTTCTTCCCATTCAGTTTTCTCTCTCTTCCCCTGTGGTCCTCTGTGTTATTCCTTATGTTCCACCTATGAGTGAAACCATATGATAATTGTCTTTCTCTATTTGACTTATT
>NW_028055983.1:0-399 GCF_054177405.1 Leptonychotes weddellii
CTTACCAAGCTCGTGCATCCTGGGTTTTGGCACTGGTAACAGCGGTTTATATTTAGCGGGGGTTTATCTGGTCCTCTAAACTGAGTCCACAGGGGCCACTTGAGGCTGGTGCACTGCTCCTCAGAGTCTGAGGAGTCTCATCTGACACTCAGGTGCCACCTAGGTTTCTCATCTGCCATTCTTAGCCTCGGCTTCAATCCTCAGGAGGAAAGCGCCCTGGGCCCTGGCTGTCGTAGACGCACACCGAGCAGGAAGAAGGGGAAGGCCACGGGGCCAGAGGAGACCTCCCCTCTGGGAGCGGTGACGTGTCGTGCACTCAGCTGTCCTTGCCGATTCTGGGGGTTTCCCCGAAGACATCCCTGCGCTCTTAAACAGAGACTGGATGGAGGGTAGCTCAGC
>NW_028055984.1:0-399 GCF_054177405.1 Leptonychotes weddellii
ATTGAAAACTTGTGCTCACATAAAACCTGTATTTGAAGGTTTACATTTATTTTAATTGCCAAAATCTAGAAATAACTCGAATATCTTCCATCAGCTGAATGGATAAACTGCAGCATAACAATACAATGGAATATAACCGCAATTAAAAAGGAATGAACTCTTGACACATACAACAACTTGGATGAATCTCAAAGGCATTATATTGGAAGAAGCCAGTCTCAAAGATAACATACTGTATGATTCCATGTATATACATTCTTAAAAAGAAAAAACTACTGATAAGAACTTATCAGTAAGTTGCCAAGAAACAGAGGTGGAGGAGGGTATGAGAGGGTTGAGAACTTTTCTGTATCCTACTGAGGTGGTAGTAAAATGAATCTATATTATTAAAATTCATAT
>NW_028055985.1:0-399 GCF_054177405.1 Leptonychotes weddellii
GGGTGCCTGGGTGGCTCAGTCGTTAAGCGTCTGCCTTCGGCTCAGGTCATGATCCCAGGGTCCTGGGATCGAGCCCCGCATCGGGCTCCCTGCTCTGCGGGAAGCCTGCTTCTCCCTCTCCCACTCCCCCTGCTTGTGTTCCCTCTCTCGCTGTGTCTGTCTCTGTCAAAAAATAAATAAAATCTTTAAAAAAAAAAAACGTGAATGAGATTATCTATGTCTAGAAAAACATAATTTACCAGGGTTCCTGGGTAGCACAGTCGGTTAAGGGCTGACTCTTGATTTTGACTCAGGTCATGATTTCAGGGTTGTGAGATCCAGCTCTGCATGGGGCTCCATGTTTAGTGCAGAGTCTGTACGAGATTCTCTCTCCCTCTCACTCTGCCCCTCCCACTCATG
>NW_028055986.1:0-399 GCF_054177405.1 Leptonychotes weddellii
CTTCATGTCTACGTACATTCGTTAGGTAGTTGGAATCAAAGTACAACTTTGGTCATTCGTTTGTCCCCACTTAGTTTTCATATATATATATTGACCTGGATGGATCTCGAGGGACGCCATGAGTACTTTTAAGGGGATTTTAAACCTTTGTTCAAAAATGTGTTATGTTTCCTACTCCAGCTTCTGCTTAGACGGTTGGATTCTGAGTGGGACATGAGCTGTTTTGGAAATTGGTCTGACAGACGATTGCTAAAGCAACCTGTAGCCAGGGTGAGCCCTAAAAAGTAAGAGCTGTTGCTAAGGGAACCACTAGAGAGGTGTTTAGGGTATAAACTTTGCTACTGTATTTAAATTTCTTGCTTCGGTCCTTGCTTACTGGACTTGAACATTTAAACAGCT
>NW_028055987.1:0-399 GCF_054177405.1 Leptonychotes weddellii
GCCATTGTTGGGTAATGTGGTAGACATATTTAAGAAGCCATCAACCTGTTTTCCAAAATGATTAGATCATTTTACCTTCCTAGCTGCAGTTTATTTGATGGTGGTTTAATTGATGTGATCTCTGCTTCTCAATAGCAAAATCTGAGTTTATTCAGCACCCGGGAGTATGCCAATGTTCTGTGGGCTCGTGTATGTTTAACAGTAAGTATAACAGAGTTGGACATGTGCTGTGAAAAATACAAGAGGAAAACATGGTCATTTCTTAGGGTGAGAAGAGGTGGTCAGGACAGGATGAACAGAGTATAAGTAAACTTCTTAATCTTAGCTGGTCAACTCAATCATGAATTTATTTACAAAGAATCTACCACCATGAGAAAACATTTATGAAAATCTTAAACA
>NW_028055988.1:0-399 GCF_054177405.1 Leptonychotes weddellii
GAGGGTCAGAGGGAGAAGCAGACTCCCTGCCGAGCAGGGAGCCTGATGCAGGACTCGATCCAGGGACTCCAGGATCATGACCTGAGCCGAAGGCAGTCGCTTAACCAACTGAGCCACCCAGGCACCCAGGAAACTTAATTTCTTAGTGTGTGGTGTGCATAGTGAACGTCTGTGGTCCAGGGTAGGTGACTGCCCAGCCAGGGAGGAGGGGGCAGCAAGGGTTTGTGTTTTTTGTTTTCGAATAATGATTATTGTTTTGGCCAGCTGTCAGGGTAACGCACCATGAGGGGAAGTTTGTCTCCTACTTATTAAACTTTTGTCCAATCACTGACATCTCTCTAACTCCTGGACCCGCCACTTTCCTTGGCGATGAGGGTGCAGTTGTGGAAGGCGGCCCCT
>NW_028055989.1:0-399 GCF_054177405.1 Leptonychotes weddellii
TTTTTTTTTTTTTTTAAAGATTTTATTTATTTATTTGAGACAGAGAGAATGAGAGAGAGAGAGCACATGAGAGGGGGAGGGTCAGAGGGAGAAGCAGACTCCCCGCCGAGCAGGGAGCCCGATGTGGGACTCGATCCAGGGACTCCAGGATCATGACCTGAGCCGAAGGCAGTCGCTTAACCAACTGAGCCACCCAGGCACCCATACAGAGTATTTTCAATGCCATAAAAATTCTGTGCTCTGCTTAGTCATCTTCTCTCACCCTCAGTCCTTAACAACCACTTATCTTTTAATTTTCTCTACAGTTTCACCTTTTCTGGAATGTCATATAGTTGGAATCACACAGTATGTAGCCTTTTCAGATTGGCTTCTTTTGCTTAGTAACATGCACTTACATAT
>NW_028055990.1:0-399 GCF_054177405.1 Leptonychotes weddellii
CTAAGAAGTCATTGCTAAACCCAAGGTCATCTAGGTTTTTCTCCTATATTAGCTTCTTGGAGTTTTATAAAATATGTTTTTTAATTCGAAAAAATAGAGACTCTGAATAAGTCAAGGTCCCCACCAGATTATTTAATCGAGACTTTAGTGAAGGGACAACTTGAAACAAGCTTGGCAAAGCTAAGGAAACATACAAGGGATGGTGAGACACCTAAAGATAGCACCCATGGTAAGCTATTACCACTCCTAGGGCAGGTAGGGAAAGGGAAGAGGTAGGGCTGGCACCTAAGCAACGGTAAAGGGGCTATTACTGTGGACTCAACTACTACTACAGATTTCACTTTGGGGCAGGGAGAGAGCCAAGGAAGAACTCTTCTCCTTCCCTTCCAATGTCATGTC
>NW_028055991.1:0-399 GCF_054177405.1 Leptonychotes weddellii
TGTTTAAGATTTTCATAAATGTTTTCTCATGGTGGTAGATTCTTTGTAAATAAATTCATGATTGAGTTGACCAGCTAAGATTAAGAAGTTTACTTATACTCTGTTCATCCTGTCCTGACCACCTCTTCTCACCCTAAGAAATGACCATGTTTTCCTCTTGTATTTTTCACAGCACATGTCCAACTCTGTTATACTTACTATTAAACATACACGAGCCCACAGAACATTGGCATACTCCCGGGTGCTGAATAAACTCAGATTTTGCTATTGAGAAGCAGAGATCACATCAATTAAACCACCATCAAATAAACTGCAGCTAGGAAGGTAAAATGATCTAATCATTTTGGAAAACAGGTTGATGGCTTCTTAAATATGTCTACCACATTACCCAACAATGGC